>NC_133328.1:392810319-393110944 GCF_042186555.1 Aquarana catesbeiana
TATTCTATCCCTAAAAAGATTTGGGTAAGGTCACCAAACTAGCATCCTTATAACTGTGCAAAATGTTGTGATGCTAAAACAGTTGTGGTTGTCTATATTCCTGTCACATGGAGCCAGGGCCAGGGGGTAGGCATACTTTGCGTGCAACCTGTGGTGTGGAGTCCTCACAGTGCAACTCTTCACCAGTTCTTCCAAATAATACACCACTATTTACTCCACACTTAGTACCCTCTGACAAAGTCCTCAGGACATAACACATAAGACTGAGTTGTGGGCTGTGACATCGCGCTTGGTGGGAATGTCCTGCTGGAGGGAAATACAAACTTTGAATGTAATTGCATGTCTTTTTGAGATACTGTCATTTACAATCATTGGATGTACTGGATGCACGTCCATAGTTTACAGGGTATTGATGTTTATCATTTTGAGCAACCTAAAGCCTTTTTACATGTTTAAGGTGTCCAAGTGGATTAACACCTTGAGGGGAGCATGCCTGGTATGACCTCCTATAACCTAAGAGGTCCAACATTTTGGGGGAGCACACTCCCATAGGATATGAGTGGTGGAAGAGAGACACTTCAAATAGTGTGGAGTGGAATCTTGTGAAATACCACAGCAGGGTCAATACTGCATTATGGTCACTAGATGCTGACTATTATAGAAAATACACATATTAGATACATTATGGAGCTTACTCGTGACAGCTATGTGAATGCTGAGCCATTTGCAGAGCAAATATTTTATAAATAGACTTCCAAGGGAGGCAGTAAGTTAAATTAAGTGTGTATTTGTATGCTTACATACACATGTTGAAGCATTAACTAAACAAAGGTTATTTGTAAATTATATGTTCTCTTATATTAAGCACAAGTAGCCACAATGGTTGTTAAAGAGTGAGGCATTGTTACAATAGACTGTAAATGGGTGTTTCATGTTTAATTGGAAGTTGGCTGCACCCAAGACATATCATATAGGTTATTAAGACAGATTGCAGTTTGAAACTTCCTGCTTCCTCTATGTGAAACTATCCCATGTTACCTGTTATTCACAACAAAGCCTGAAACTAGCCATAGATGGAACCAAATTTGTCTGGTTTAGCAAAGAACAGCTGAATTTCAATCTGTGCATAGCCATTCCTATTCCTGTTCAACAGAAGCCACCTGGGAATGGTGGAAAGCTTTTGTTGATCAGCAGCTGCAGTTGCTGATTATTGTATTCTGGTAGCAGAGAGTCCCACTGTCAGGCTACAGTGCCCCAGTGGGGGGATTCCACTATCCACCTCGATTATGTGGATAGAGGAACCTTTTGTTTTTTTTTTCTTTTGTTTTTTTGCTCTGGTTAAATGTGAAAAATGAATCGTCTATGGCTAACTTTAATGTCAGTGATCAGAATAGACTGACTGTTCATTTCACAGTTTAGTCTGAGCTAGGCATCTAAGTCCTTCCCTCCAGTGCTCAGCATTGACCAGCTGCTTACAGCAGTGGTTCTCAACCTCAGTCCTCAAGTACCCCCAATGGGCTATGTTTTTAGGTTTTCCTTTACTATGCACAACTGGTTTAAATCAATATCAATGACATGGTATTGATAAGAGATATTTTATCTAAAGGAAGTTCCCAAAACATGGCCCATTGGGGGTACTTGAGGACTGAGGTTGAGAACCACTGGCTTACAGCACATGTGAGTCTCAATCCTTTATTTTACATAAAGATTGCAACTCTAGGCAAAAATAAAAGTCATTCAGTATTCATGCCATTCATTTGCCATTTTTATTTTAGGAAAAAAAGCCCTTCTAAGCCCCTTTTTCACCTACCTAAATACACCGTCATGTGACCTTCCACATCACCTCTTCCACTAGTGGGAAATGGTGAGTCAGCGTTGCAGTCTGGGTCTGCTAACCATGATTTGTCTTGCTGCTCCCCCCTTTATGTGACATCATAATACCACCAACTAAGTTTTCAGGACACCGTGAGGGCCCTGATGCTGGACAGTCTATGGGAAATGTTCATGTCACCATGCAGCATTGTGAGTACCTGAAGAAAGGCCCTCCCACTCTAGTAAGGAAGAGAAAAAAACATGGAACCTGCCACATGACCTGACCCTGGTTTCAGATACGTATTTATAGTATTTAATTTACTTTTTGTTACACTATTGGATGATTAGTTATTGGGGGAATAGGGGTAATGTTTAGTGGGAGAAGTGTTCCTGACTGGAGAAGAGTTTTAACCTAGCTCTTAACACTTGAGAGTGGATATCAATAGCAGCTCTTAAAAGTGGGGCCCATAAATAACCCTTCTTGTGTACACTTATCTCATTATATACCAGGGAGCCTGTGATCCAAACGCTCGCACCTCTCACACTGAAATCTTACATTACCAATCCCTTTGTGCAGAAAGGTACATATTCACAGATCTTGCAATAATTGATCTGTTAAATAATCATAAAAGTTGGCTTTCTCAAAACTTAATTTAAAAAATTCATGGTATTATTTCATATTTCATTATCTTGCAAACGTAATGAAATATAGTCGGATTTCTGGTGCTCTGCAGTATTATTTTAATAGACTAAATAGGGTTGAAAGCTAAAAGAAATAGAATAAATGTACTGAGATCCTTATCCTATGGCTTAGCAGGAACATGTGAGAATTAGCATTCAGCATTAACAGTATAAATATATGCAGACTATTGTGGAAATTCATTCATTAATCATCTGTAATTGACACAAATGCAAATGTATCATGAATAGGTAACCATTAAAATGTATTGCTGAAATCAAGAAGATAAAGGCCCTTCTGTCTAAATCTCTAAACAACGGGATTACTAATCAGAAGCAGTAATATAACAAAGAACTAATATGCTTAGAGTTTGTTAATCCATACATTGTAGAGATACCTGACTGAAACAGTATTCCTGGCTTTACCTCTTTAAAAAGCCAGAGATACAGGGGTAATGTCAGGACTTCCTCTTTTTCATGCTTAGAAACCCCCGCGGTAGCAGTTTGTAAAATATGGAAATACATTTGTGACTGCCTAGGTTCTACAAAACTGACATATCTACTGGAACTCAGGCAAGCCCCTCTTGGGAACATAGGACTGTGTATAATGAAGAAGTAGATTTGAAAAGGGATGCATTCTCATGTGGGCTTAACTCAGGTTCAGCCAGTGGATAGTGCACTCTGGGAATAGTGTTGGCTCTCTCTTGGATAATCTGGAAGCTATGGCTGCTCTTACCTTTCAGAACATACAGTGGAACAGTTAAAACCATGACAACAGCACAGACCATGTGTTCTGTTGCTGTGAAATGTTTGGCATTTGAGATAAATAAAATAAGGACCTTACAAAGGTTAAAAACGGAATAGCTCAAAACACTCTGCTACACCAAAAGGTCTATAGTAATTTCGCACATAAAGGGGAAGATTCATGTATGGGAATATTTTGTGGTGATAATGTTTTATGGTGAATTTTTAATATGTATTGCTAAAATGGAATTTTGATGTTTTTTCTGAGAACTTGGCTGGTGGTAATACATGTCGTCAAATATAAGTTGTTACAACATATGGTATGCAGGGTTGCTATACGCACCACATCCAATTAACATAACTCATGTGAAAAGGAAAGATGGATGTTTAAGGAGCCAGAACATAGAAACAACAATTTAAAAATATACCATTTTATTACAAAAATCCAAAAGTTAAGAACATGATAAAAGCTGTACACAAACATAGTGTTTCACATCCCTCCCTTTAACATGGTACCCATGGTATGCAACACTCCAATGTTAGAATTATCATCAGAAATTAAATCAGATGACTTCAACTTGGGGTGTTTTCAACATGGGCCGGATGCCTCAATGCATTTCATGGGAACCCCACTTTTTCAGGAGTTATAGGGGAGTTTAACAACAAACTGAAATTCACAAAACATCCTAATTAAAGCAGAACGTCACCCTTATTGCGAAGTTCCCTCCTCCCCACTACTCCTCACCTCCTCCTCACGTAAAGCGTACTTTTTTTTCCTTTTTGTTTGATTACTTATTTTTCTTTAAAAAAGTGAATTAGACAAATTATGGACAGTATGCCTGCTATGGCTCCTAGGATATGCACGTCACATATCCCAGGAAGCATAGTGCTTCATAAAGAAAGGCGGAGGGGCGAGCTTAGTGGTGCATCATTCCGAGGCCCACCGGCTAAACCCAGAAGTGCCGGGATAATGTCACACGGCAAGATGGCTGCATGGGACACAGGCACGGGCAGAATCCTGACAGGTTTCTGCTAGACACTGCTGGATCGCTGGCCAGGTGTGTGTCTGGAACATTCAGTGCCCACAACAAGGTATGCAGGGATTTAAAAAAAAAAAAAAAGGAGGGGGGGGGCCTGAACCACTTTAAGCATGTGTTTACACATTAAACCACAATCAGAAAACAAATATAACAATTACCAAAGCTTATGTCACAGCCCAACCATGCAGTGTCTCCCCTTGAAGCAGGTGTGGGAGCAAGTTAAATGGTGCCTATGTGGTTAAAATTAGAATAATAGCAATTACATGAGTATACTGCAATAACCAAAATCAAGGGCCAACTCAAATATCAAATTCATATATTCACTTACAACCTGCATTCACCTTAGTTGACTGGGTTGTAAATGAATTTAAAAGGATAGACTGGGGATGTTTTTAGTATTTGGAGTCAAGAGGGAGGCAAAACTTTGACCATAATGTTATGTCTTGGTAATATTTTCCTGACTAGCATTCTCCTAAATATGCAGTTATAGTGACTGTTTCTCTCAGCTGAGTAAGGACTCATGCACACAGGGCTTAAACAAGGCCTATTTAATGGTGTGACAGACCTAGCCGGGAGAGAGACTTTTGGAGGGGACTGTATGCTAGCCTCTTGCCGATCGATCGTGGGCCCTTGCATTTGGGGTAACGGTGCTCTTTGTGAGCTGTATGCCTGGGGACCCTTGAGGTGGTATTACTGTGGATTCGGGCCCTGGTCCCCCAGGACACACAGACTCTGGGGACCCTGGATTTGCCATATTGGAATAGTGGCTGATTCATAATGCTGGGACAAATACTGTTAGGAGATGCTGATGTAAATTCCAGCACCTGTCTGTCTGTTGTCTGATAAAATGTGTATTGTAAATAAGTCTATAGTATGGGATCTAAGAGTCATTAGAGTCCCATTGTTGTTTGTGTTAATTAACTCTGCTATTGTGTGAAGAGTCTCTATGTTGATTGTGATAATGTTGATTGGATTTTCTGAACTACAAGACGGCCAGTCTGGCCTAAAAGTCATGTCTGAGTCATCTAGGCTGTCTAAAGGGATTAGTTAATTAGCTCATGTTAATTAAGTTAATTAGGTTACAGCTGTATTGTTAGAGTAATATGAGCAGGAGGTCTGCACCTCTCCTTTGAGTGTATAAAAGCCTGTATTTTGCAATAAAGTGAGATTCCTGTTTGAACTTACATACAGCCTGTCTGGTGTTTGTTCTGAGCTATCACAACTGGGTTAGAAAGGCACATAGCTGTAGTTCTAATCCCGGAACATTGGATGACCGAACAATCAGATGTTGCGATCTGCAATCTGATTCTATAGCTGCAGAGGAGTGTCGGGAGAGTGGAACCGAACGAGCAAGGGGCTCGTTACAAATGGGTGTTTGACTTTTTTTTCAGCCTGTAAAAGCACCTCTATGTTAGCCTTTGAGGAGGATTTACTAAAACTGTAGCACAAAAAATCTGGTGCAGCTGTGCATAGTAACCAATCAGCTTCTAGATCTCAGCCCATGTTCACATTGGGCTGATTTGGCATGAGATTTGATATTGCCGGCAATGGCACCGTCCGCATCAGTGCAACGCCGACTTTGCAGCGCCGCCCCGATTCCCAAAAGTAATTCCTGCACTACTTTTGGCGACTTCGGGGGCGATTTGAATAGACATCTGTGTAGGAACCCACGCAGATGTCTGTAAAATTGCCCCCAAAGTCTCACTGAAATGCCTGTTTAAAATTGTGCGAGTTCAAAGTGGCCCTCAGTGTGAACGAGGGCTTATTGTCAAAGCTAAATTGAACAAGCTTATGTTAGAAGCTGATTGATTACTATCTAGCTGCATCAGCAAGTGTGTGCTCCAGGTTTAGTAAATCTCCTCCTATGCCTCGGTGTCCATGCAGCATAGGCATTTACAGGCATATTAGAAGAGGAGCATTTACAGATCAAAGAAAACCCCATCACCAGTGTACTCAAGAGAGGAACTTTTGGGCAGATACATTTAGCGATTGAGCATTCATTCATTCCAATGGCCAGAATAAATTAATATTCTGACCAATGGCCTACACGTGCATGCTCGTATAGGCCATTTTTTTTTTTTTTTTTTTTAATGAATAATGTATGTTTTATTCAAGGAGTTGACCTCACATAAAGGAAGCATATATTTTTTAAACCACTTTTAACAAAACAGTTTGTGTAATAACTCTCTGTAAATATTAAAAGTGTATATATGCAAAACTACATGAATAAAAAAATACAAGCAGACCTAAGCCCAATGCAGAACAATCACTTATGTTACACCCCAAATTGAAATTGTATAATGCCTTCTGTTGTATTCTGTAACCCAAAGAGGCAAACTGAAAATCAGCTTACAAAAGTATTTTAATAAAGAAGCTTTGCAACCTACAGCTACCTATGCAAAGCCCGCAATGTCCAGTTTAGGTTATATTAGGACATCCCATATCCTAAAAGTGTTTCTAGTCAGTGGACTAGCTAATTCTTGATACCATCGTGGGATCCATACCATCTTACCTAAATCCAACTTACTTTGTGTCAGTTCTATCTCCACCCAACTTTTTCCATTCATGAGATAATAATTGCCTGGTAATACTTTTTAAAATTGGGTGCTGCTAGTCCCCCTGCCTTTTTCTCCTTTGTCAACGCGGCATAGGAAATCCTAGGTCGTTTATGTACCGTATGTATTTTAATACAATATATCTTAGTTTCCTGAAGTATTCCTGAGGTAAAGTAATTGGAATCATTTGAAATATATATATTAGCTTAGGCAGAATATTCATTTTTAACACGTTTATTCTGCCTAGCCAAGAAAGGAGTCTATGTCTCAGGAGGTTCAATTGCTTCTTAATCTTACTGAGCATTGGGATATACAGTGCCTTGCATAAGTATTCACCCCCCTTGGCATTTTTCGTGTTTTGTTGCCTCACAACCTGGAATTAACATGGATTGTTTGAGGATTTGCATCATTTAATTTACAGAACATACCCACAATTTGAAGATGTTTTTTTTATTGTGAAGCAAACAACAAATAGGACAAAATAACAGAAAAAGGTCAATGTGCATAACTATTCACCCCCCTAAAGTCAATACTTTGTAGAGCCACCTTTTGCGGCTATCACAGTCGCTTTGGATAGGTCTCTATGAGCTTGCCACATCTTACCACTAGGATTGTTGCCCTTTCCTCCTTGCAAAACTGCTCCAGCTCCTTCAAGTTGAATGGTTTGTGCTTGTGAACAGCAATCTTTAAGTCTGACCACAGATTTTCTATTGGATTGAGGTCTGGGCTTTGACTAGGGCATTCCAACACATTTACATGTTTCCCCTTAACCTCCCTGGTAGTATGAATATTTCAGATTTTTGATGCTGAAAGCGGTACAATTATTTTGCATAAAAATTTGGCGCTTTATATTGCAGGCCTGTAATTCTTAGGTATAAATCACTTAAATCTGTCCAAACAAGAGTCTAGTAGACATCCGGGTATGATAAAGTTTGAAACACAAAATCATAAATTATAATATAATAAATAACTATAAATAATTATAACAAATAATAATATAATAATAATAAAAATTATTCAATAATGTAATCAAATCAAAAACACTGAAAATTGCTCAGTTGCAGAATTGTCACTGTCATTACTTTCAGTGTTTGATGACGGATTTCCCCACGAATCACTATCACTCAATTCTGCAAGTGATTCTAATTTATTATCGCTGTTTTCTAACGGTCTAAAACAACTTTTGATGTAAAGGGACAGTTTTGGTTGCTATGGACAATCTCCAGTTTCCAGGCAGAAAGAACAGTATTTATAATATAAAACTGAATGCAGGGCACTGGAGAAACCAATAGGGACAAAAGGGATGTGAAATACATTGATACAGTAATGTAATCTGTAAGATTACAGTGTACTGTATATGTATTGTGTTTTTTACTTTTTTAAATTGGCGCTGTTCTCCGTCCCCGTGCGTCACAACGCTCACAGGGAACGTAGCTCAGCGCTGTGATGAATCGAGCGGAGGACAGCTTACACACACAGCGGGGAGACATCGCAGGATCCTGGGGACAAGGTAAGTTTGCTGTACCTGGATCCTGTGATGCAATCTCAAGTGTGGCTCGGGTTACCGCTTTTGGTGCTGAAAATCCACCCCGAGCCACACTCGGGAATACCGTCAGGGAGGTTAAACCACTCAAGTGTTGCTTTAGCAGTGTGTTCGGGGTCATTGTCCTGCTGAAAGGTGAAACTCCGTCCTAGCGTCAAATCACATACAGAGTGGTACAGCTTTTGCTCAAGAAAATCCCTGTATTTAGCACCATCCATGTTCCCCTCAACTCTGACCAGTTTCCCAGTCCTGACTGCTGAAAAACATCCCCACAGCATGATGCTGCCATCACTATGTTTCACTGTGGTGGTGTTCTTTGGGTGATATGATGTGTTGGGTTTGCGCCAGACATAGCGTTTTCTTTGATGGCCACAAAGTTCAGTTTTAGTCTCATCAGACCAGAGCACCTTCCTCCATACATTTTGGGAGTCTCCCACATGCCTTTTCGCAAAACATGCCATTTTGTTTTTTGCTGAAAGTAATGGCTTTCTTCTGGTCACTCTGCCATAAAGCCCAACTTTATGGAGCATATGGCTTATTGTTGTCCTATGTACAGATACTCCAGTCTCTGCTGTGGAACTCTGCAGCACCTCCAGGGTTACCTTAGGTATCTGTGCTGCCTCTCTGATTATTGCCCTCCTTGCCCGGTCCATGAGTTTTGGTGTGCGGCCATCTCTTGGCAGGTTTGCTGTTGTTCCATGTTCTTTCCATTTGGTTATGATAGATTTGATGGTGCTCCTAGGGATCATCAAAGATTTGGATTTTTTTTATAACCTAACCCTGACTTGTACTTCTCAACAACATTGTCCCTTATTTGTCTGGAGAGTTCCTTGGTCTTCATGGCAGTGTTTGGTTAGTGGTGCCTCTTGCTTAGGTGTTGCAGCCTCTGGGGCCTTTCAAAAAGGTGTGTATATGTAATGACAGATCATGTGACACTTAGATTGCACACAGGTGGACATCATTTCACTAATTATGTGACTTCTGAAGATAATTGGTTGCACCGGAGCTTTTTATGGGCTTCATAACAAAGGGGGTGAATACATACGCACATGCCAATTATCATTTTTTTATTTCTGAAAAATAGTTTTATGTATATATTTTTCTAATTTTACTTCACCAACTTAAACTATTGTGTTCTGATCCCTCACATATAATTCAGATTAAAAAAACATTGAACTAAAGGCTGTAACGTAATAAAATAGGTAAAAAGCCAAGGGGGGTAAATATTTTTGCAAAGCACTGTAGTTGGCCTTATACAGGGTCGTTAAAGCTGCAGTTAGCTTGGCTCCAAGGTATCCCAATTCCTCTCTACACCATACAAAGGGGAATTTAGGTTGCATTGCCATCTGTTCTCTCTTTGGGGTTGTTATATTCAAAATCTCAGATTTAGCTATATTGATGTTAAAGTATGACATCTTCCCATATTGGCCCAATTCATTCAGCACAATTGGCAATAGTAACATAGGGTTGGAGATGTAGAATAGCACATCGTCTGCATACGCAGCTACCTTGTACTCCTTGTCCCCTATTCTCACACCTCTGATGTCTGCGTTTTTATGAATCACAGCCAGCAAAGGTTTCAAGGCTATTACAAACAGCATTGGGGAGAAGGGGCATCCTTGCCTAGGGCCATTAAATAATTCAAAGGGGGGGTAGATTTGTGTTTACTTTAATCTTTGCCATTGGATGATGGTAGAATGCAGAGATCCATCGCATCATCCTATTGCATATGCCTAGATGTCTCAGGGTTTCTAACATGAAACCCCTGTCTACCCTGTTGAAGGCCTTCTCAACATCTATCGACAGGAGTATGACTGGGTCCTCTATTTTTTTCACTTCATGTATCAGAAATGATGACTTAAGGCAGTTGTCCCTCCCGTCCTGTCACAATTCCTACCTGGTCATTATGAATCCATCTTGGAAATAATGGTTTTAGCCTTTCTGCTATTAGTTTGGCAAACATCTTTATATCTGTGTTTAACAACATAAGTCGTAGGTGCCGCAGGGTCCTTTCCATCCTTCAAAATTAGAGTTATATAGGCCAACAGTGACTCCTCCCGCATGTTCACCCCTTCTCCAAGCACATTCAGATATTCGCATTAATTGGGACCAAACGTTTTTGAAACCTTTTATAATGCAGGATCAAGTACCCATCAGGTCCCGGGCTCTTCCCCAAAGCCATGTTCTTTTTTGCCCTTATCACCTCCTCCTGTGTGATCTGGCCCTCTAGGTATTCTAACTCATCTTTGGGAACTGTTGGAAGGTCTAGTCCCTGAAGGTACTACCGTATTACAAGGCTCTCCTTCCTCCCGCCCCCCCACCTTCCTCTTTCTGTCTAACATTATAAAAATGACTATAATATGAGTGGAATACCCTAGTGATTTCTGGGGATGAATGCACTATTTCCCCTTTGTCGTTTAAAATTGTTGGGATAAAAGATGCATTTTTTTTCCCTCACTGCTCTTGCCAACCATTTCCTGGGTTACATAGTTACATAGTTACATAGTAGGTGAGGTTGAAAAAAGACACAAGTCCATCAAGTCCAACCTATGTGTGTGATTATGTGTCAGTATTACATTACATATCCCTGTATATTGCGGTCATTCAGGTGATTATCTAATAGTTTCTTGAAGCTATCAATGCTCCCCGCTGAGACCACCGCCTGTGGAAGGGAATTCCACATCCTTGCCGCTCTTACAGTAAAGAACCCTCTACGTAGTTTAAGGTTAAACCTCTTTTCTTCTAATTGTAATGAGTGGCCACAAGTCTTATTAAACTCTCTTCTGCGAAAAAGTTTTATCCCTATTGTGGGGTCACCAGTACAGTATTTGTAAATTGAAATCATATCCCCTCTCAAGCGTCTCTTCTCCAGAGAGAATAAGTTCAGTGCTCGCAACCTTTCCTCATAACTAAGATCCTCCAGACCCTTTATTAGCTTTGTTGCCCTTCTTTGTACTCGCTCCATTTCCAGTACGTCCCTCCTGAGGACTGGTGCCCAGAACTGGACAGCATACTCCAGGTGCGGCCGGACCAGAGTCTTGTAGAGCGGGAGAATTATCGTTTTATCTCTGGAGTTGATCCCCCTTTTAATGCATGCCAATATTCTGTTTGCTTTATTAGCAGCAGCTTGGCATCGCATGCCATTGCTGAGCCTATCATCCACTAGGACCCCCAGGTCCTTTTCCATCCTAGATTCCCCCAGAGTAGGGATGAGCTTCGTGTTCGAGTCGAACCCATGTTCGACTCGAACATCGGCTGTTCGATCGTTCGCCGAATTGCGAACGTTATGGGCCGTTCGCGCTAAATTCGTGTGGCGCGTCACGGCCCATAATTCACTGCGGCATCGCAGTGCATTGCTGGCTGATGATTGGCCAAGCATGCACTATGACCCGCATGCTTGGCCAATCACAGCGCTGTCAGTAGAGAGAGCTGTAATTGGCCAAAGCCAGGGTGGCTTTGGCCAATTACGGCTCAGGGCATTTAGTACACACCCCACACTATATAAGGCCGCCTGCACGGCGGCCCTGTGTAGTGTGTGTTCCGGTGTGCGGTGTGCTGAGAGATAGAGAGAGAGAGAGACAGTGTCATTTGATTTGAGTTAGATAGATTAGGCAGAACAGTCAGTCAGTTAGCTGCACTTACAGTGTATTGTGTATATATATATGCATCCCAGGTGTTGCATATATATATATACACTGTATTCAGTTTAGCTAGATCCGTTCCTGTTATCTTCTATCTAGACTATTTACATTTAATGCAGTGCGTCCTGCTCACAGTGTTCAGCTAGATCCGTTCCTGTTATCTTCTAGACTATTTACATTTAGTGCAGTGCGTCCTGCTCACAGTGTTCAGCTAGATCCATTCCTGCTATTTACATTTAGTGCAGTGCGTCCTGCTCACAGTGTTCAGCTAGATCCGTTCCTGTTAAATTCCTACTGACCGGCAGGCTTGTCTGGTTACAGTATATAAAGCTACCTGAAGAAAATTACAGGTGTTCTATTTGATCCTATTAGTACCACGGTCAGGCAGCTAGACTATTTACATTTAGTACAGTGTGTCCTGCTCACAGTGTTCAGCTAGATCCGTTCCTGTTATCTTCCTACTGACAGGCAGGCTTGTCTGGTTACAGTATATAAAGCTACCTGAAGAAAATTACAGGTGTTCTATTTGATCCTATTAGTACCACGGTCAGGCAGCTAGACTATTTACATTTAGTACAGTGCGTCCTGCTCACAGTGTACAGCTAGATCCGTTCCTGTTATCTTCCTACTGACAGGCAGGCTTGTCTGGTTACAGTATATAAAGCTACCTGAAGAAAATTACAGGTGTTCTATTTGATCCTATTAGTACCACGGTCAGGCAGCTAGACTATTTACATTTAGTACAGTGCGTCCTGCTCACAGTGTTCAGCTAGATCCGTTCCTGTTATCTTCCTACTGACAGGCAGGCTTGTCTGGTTACAGTATATAAAGCTACCTGAAGAAAATTACAGGTGTTCTATTTGATCCTATTAGTACCACGGTCAGGCAGCTAGACTATTTACATTTAGTACAGTGCGTCCTGCTCACAGTGTTCAGCTAGATCCGTTCCTGTTATCTTCCTACTGACAGGCAGGCTTGTCTGGTTACAGTATATAAAGCTACTTGAAGAAAATTACAGGTGTTCTATCCCAGCTTAGTGCAGCTACAGGCCATTAGTATGTCTGGAAGGCCAAGAAGGAGAGGCAGACAGTCACAAGCCAATAAGAGAGGGCAAGCAGGCTCTGTGTCTAGTGCTGGTCGTGGAGACGGTGCATCCTCATCAGCACGTGGCCATGGGACACGCTTGGCCTTTTTTTCGGCAGCTGGCCATGTTGAGCCGCAACATGCGGAAGACTTGGTCGAGTGGATGACCAAGCCGTCCTCATCCTCCTCATCCTCTCTCACCCATGCCCAGGGTGCTTTGTCTGGCAAAGCAGCGGCCTCTTCCCTCAGCTCAATGTCATCAGTGACTCCTTCCCTAGCTCCACCATGTCCTCATGAGGATTCCCTCGAACTGTTTGACCACAGTGTTGGGTACATGCTCCAGGAGGATGCCCAGCGTTTGGAAGGCTCTGATGACGATACTGAGCTCGATGAAGGCAGTAACATGAGCGCGGACAGAGGGGGTGCCCAAGAAGGACAGCAATCTGGCAGTCATGCTCCCCCTGCTGCAGCATACTGCCAGGTTTGCTCCAGTGATGAGGAGGGAGGGGATGATGAGGTCACTGACTCAACGTGGGTGCCTGATAGGAGAGAGGAGGAGGAGGAGGAGGAGGAGGAGGAGGAGGAGGAGGAGGAGGCGGCAGCACATCACCAACGAGGCAGGATGCCCTCCAGGGGCCAGCCTAAGGGCAGCACATTGACTGCATCACACCCCAAAGCTCCACATGTGCAGGGCGCTGCAGTCTCTGCGCGTTATTCAAAAAGTTCTTTGGTGTGGGCCTTTTTTGAGACGAGTGCATCAGATCGCACCGCTGCTATTTGCAACATATGTCTCAAGCGTATCTCGCGTGGCCAAAATATCTCCCGCTTGGGTACCACATGCTTGACCAGACATATGTTGACCTGCCATGCAGTTCGTTGGCAAGCGTATCTAAAAGACCCACACCAAAGAACAAAGAGGATCTCTCCTTGCTCCTCATCAGCTGAGATTTCCAACCCCACTAGACCTTCAGTCCTCTCTGAGACCTGCAGTGAGAGGAATGAAGGTGTAGAATTAGGTGTGTCACAGCCAAGTACTTGTGGGCAATCTGCTTTTGGTACACCGACGTCAGATTGTACCAGGCAAATTTCCCTGCCCCAGCTGCTGCACCGCCGAAAGAAGTTTGCTCCCAGCCATCCACATGCCCAGCGGTTGAATGCTAGCTTGGCAAAATTGCTAGCACTTCAACTGCTGCCTTTTCAGTTGGTAGACTCTGCCCCCTTCCGTGAGTTTGTGGAATGTGCGGTTCCTCAGTGGCAGGTACCCAAACGCCACTTTTTCTCACGGAAGGCGATTCCGGCTCTCTACCGGCATGTGGAAGGCAATGTCCATGCCTCGCTGGACAGGGCGGTCAGCGGTAAGGTGCATATTACCGCTGACTCATGGTCCAGCAGGCATGGACAGGGACGTTACCTAAGTTTCACGGCGCATTGGGTGACTCTGCTGGCAGCTGGGAAGGATGCAGGACAAGGTGCAGTAGTGTTGGAGGTTGTTCCGCCACCACGCCTCCAAAATGCTGATTGTGACACACCTCTCTCCTCCACCCCCTCCTCTTCTTCTTCCTCCATGGCCTCTTCCTCGGAACCAGCGGTGCTCCGTAGGCGTTCAAGGGGCTACGCAAGTACGCAGGCCAAAAGATGCCATGCGGTGCTTGAGCTGGTGTGCTTGGGGGACAGGAGCCACACTGGGGCAGAGGTTCTGTCAGCTCTGCAGGGGCAGGTTCAGAGGTGGTTGACGCCACGCCAACTTAAGGCAGGAATGGTGGTTTGCGACAATGGCACCAACCTCCTCTCTGCCCTCCGACAGGGACAAATGACCCATGTGCCCTGTTTGGCTCACGTCCTTAACTTGGTGGTGCAGCGGTTCTTGGGCAGGTACCCGGGCTTACAGGATGTCCTGAGGCAGGCCAGGAAAGTCTGTGTGCATTTCCGCCGGTCATATAATGCCAGTGCTCGGCTGACGGACCTCCAAAAGGAGTTTAACCTGCCCAAGAACCGCCTAATCTGTGACATGCCCACCAGGTGGAACTCAACGTTGGCCATGCTGCAGCGGCTGCACACGCAGCAGAGGGCCATCAATGAGTACCTGTGCGACTATGGCACCAGGACAGGGTCAGGGGAGCTTGGTTTTTTTTCCCCACGCCAGTGGGCCATGATCAGGGATGCATGCACTGTCCTGTCACCATTCGAGGAGGCCACGAGGATGGTGAGCAGTGACAGTGCATGCATCAGTGACACTGTCCCCCTTGTCCACCTGTTGGAGCACACGCTGCGTGGAATAATGGACAGGGCACTTGAGGCAGAACAGAGGCAGGAAGAGGAGGACTTCCTTAGCTCTCAAGGCCCCCTTTATCCAGACAGTGTTCCTGCGTGCCCGCCGATCACACAGGAAGAGGACGAGGAGGAAGAGGAGGAGGAGGAAGATTGTGTCAGTATGGAGGTGGAGCCTGGCACTCAGCATCAGCAGCAGTCTTTAAGGGATCAGTCCCAAGAAACACATGGACTTGTACGTGGCTGGGAGGAGGTGGCTGCGGACCATGTCGTTCTTAGTGACCCAGAGGACTCCGGACCGAATGCCTCAGCAAACCTACGCTGCATGGCCTCCCTGATCCTGCAAAGCCTGCGTAAGGATCCTCGTATTCGTGGTATCAAGGAGAAGGACCAATACTGGCTGGCAACCCTCCTTGATCCACGTTACAAGGGTAAGGTTGCGGACCTTATCTTGCCATCGCAGAGGGAGCAGAGGATGAAACATCTTCGGGAGGCCTTGCAGAAAGGTCTGTGCAACGCGTTCCCAGAGACTGGGAGGTTACAAACTCCTGTTTCTGGACAACGTGTTGCTGAGGCTTCGGTCAGTCAAAGAAGGAGCGGTGGAGAAGGTGGCCGTCTGACCGATGCGTTCAGACAATTTTTTGGTCCGCAGCCCCAAGGTATGATCGGTTCCAGCAACCATCGCCAGCGTCTGTTTTACATGGTGCAGGAATACCTAGGGGCAAGATCAGACTTGGACACCTTTCCCACCGAAAATCCTCTGGGTTACTGGGTCTTGAGGATGGATCACTGGCCAGAGCTTGCACAGTATGCAATTGAGCTACTGGCCTGTCCTGCATCCAGCGTTCTTTCGGAACGCACATTCAGTGCTGCTGGAGGCGTGGTAACCGATCACAGGGTGCGTCTGTCCACCGACTCGGTCGATCGGCTGACCTTCATAAAAATGAATGAGTCTTGGATCACCACCAGCTACCAAGCACCTGATGCTGATGTAACCGAATAATTTTTTTTGAAATCTCAGATCCCTTCAAAGACTGCCTATGCTGATGCTGAGTGACTATCCCTGAGTAATTATCCTCTTCCTCCTCAATCATCACGCTGATAGCTTGTAAGAACATTTTTGGTTCTGGGCGCCACCACCAGTGCCTAAGGCACAATTTTTCAGCCCCTGTTTAACAGGGGCGTGTAATTACAATTTTTGATGTAATACTTTGCAGCAGGGCTCGTTCCTGCATTCCAACTAGAGTGTCTGTGAGGGGTTGCAGTGTTGTGGCACCAGCACCAGTGCCTAAGGCCCAATTTTTCTGCCCCTGTCTAACAGGGGCGTGTAATTACAATTTTTGAAGCAATAATTTGCAGCAGGGCTCGTTCCTGCGTTCCAACTAGAGTGTCTGTGAGGGGTTGCAGTGTTGTGGCACCAGCACCAGTGCCTAAGGCCTAATTTTTCAGCTCCTGTTCAACAGGGGCATGTAATTACAATTCTTGATCTAATATTTCACAGCAGGGCCCTGTGAGGGCTTACAGTGTTGTGGCCACAGCAACACCTAAGGCCCAAATTTCTGCTGAGTATATAGGGCAGGACCCTACTTTCAAACATCTAACTTACAAACGACTCCTACTTGCAAACGGAAGGAGACAACAGGAAGTGAGATGAAATCTACCCCTAGGAAGGGAAATTCTCTCCTGTAAGAGTTAATATGGGAAAACAAGTTCTCCTTTCCACTGATGCTTTCCAATCCTTGTTCCACAAAAAAACCCAAATTTTCAAAAAACATTTTTCATTGGGACAAAAAAGTGAGGTGAAATCTTCTGAAGAGGAGGAAAGACAGCAAAACAAATGTCACAGGGGTGATAACCCTTCCCTATGTTTTCCAAAAAGCTTAGAAAAGATTTTTTGGCTGGAGCTAAACACGTTAAAAATGTTCAAAATTACAAACAGATTCTACTTAACAACAAACCTACAGTCCCTGTCTTGTTTGCACCGCCTGTATACTGCTGTTCAGAGTATATAGGGCCTGGTGGCCCCACACCTTTCCTTATTTTAATTTGGGTGCGGGGTTCCCCTTAATATCCATACAAGACCCAAAGGGACTGGTAATGGACTGGGGGGTACCCATGCCGTTTGTCTCACTGATTTTCATCCATATTGCCATGACCCGACATGACATTAAACCCGCAAGCAGTTTTAAATGAGATTTTTTCCTTTAAAAATGACATTTGGTGCAGGGACTGTTCTAAACATGGGAAACACGCGTCACTTTACAGGCATACTATAGACACCCCCCAGGTACGATATTTAAAGGAATATTTCACTTTTTTTTTTTTACTTTAAGCATCATTAAAATCACTGCTCCCGAAAAAACGGCCGTTTTTAAAAGTTTTTTTTGCATTGATACATGTCCCCTGGGGTAGGACCCGGGTCCCCAAACCCTTTTTAGGACAATACCATGCAAATTAGCCTTTAAAATGAGCACTTTTGATTTCGAACGTTCGAGTCCCATAGACGTCAATGGGGTTCTAACGTTCGTGCGAACTTTCGGTCCGTTCGCGGGTTCTGGTGCGAACCGAACCGGGGGGTGTTCGGCTCATCCCTACCCCAGAGGTTCTCCCCCCAGTGTATAGATTGCATTCATATTTTTGCCACCCAAATGCATTATTTTACATTTTTCTACATAGAACCTCATTTGCCATGTAGTCGCCCACCCCATTAATTTGTTCAGGTCTTTTTGCAAGATTTCCACATCCTGCGGAGAAGTTATTGCCCTGCTTAGCTTAGTATCGTCTGCAAATACAGAGATTGAACTGTTTATCCCATCCTCCAGGTCGTTTATGAACAAATTAAATAGGATTGGTCCCAGCACAGAACCCTGGGGAACCCCACTACCCACCCCTGACCATTCTGAGTACTCCCCATTTATCACCACCCTCTGAACACGCCCTTGTAGCCAGTTTTCAATCCATGTACTCACCCTATGGTCCATGCCAACGCACCTTATTTTGTACAGTAAACGTTTATGGGGAACTGTGTCAAATGCTTTCGCAAAATCCAGATACACCATGTCTACGGGCCTTCCTTTATCTAGATGGCAACTCACCTCCTCATAGAAGGTTAATAGATTGGTTTGGCAAGAACGATTCTTCATGAATCCATGCTGATTACTGCTAATGATATCATTCTTATTACTAAAATCTTGTATATAGTCCCTTATCATCCTGTCCAAGAGTTTACATACTATCGATGTTAGGCTAACTGGTCTGTAATTCCCAGGGATGTTTTTTGGGCCCTTTTTAAATATTGGTGCTACATTGGCTTTTCTCCAATCTGCTGGTACCATTCCAGTCAATAGACTGTCTGTAAAAATTAGGAACAACGGTCTGGCAATCACCTGACTGAGTTCCCTAAGTACCCTCGGATGCAAGCCATCTGGTCCCGGTGATTTATTAATGTTAAGTTTCTCAAGTCTAATTTTAATTCCGTCCTCTGTTAACCATGTAGGTGCTTCCTGTGTTGTGTCATGAGGATAAACACTGCAGTTTTGGTTACTGAAGCCCCCCGATTCACTCGTGAAGACTGAGGAGAAGAATAAATTCAATACCTTTGCCATCTCCCCATCCTTTGTAACCAGATGTCCTTCCTCATTCTTTATGGGGCCAATATGGTCTGTCCTCCCTTTTTTACTGTTTACATACTTAAAGAATTTCTTGGGATTTTTTTTGCTCGCCTCCACTATGTGTCTTTCATGTTCTATCTTAGCCATCCTAATTGCACCCTTACATTTCTTATTGCATTCTTTATAAATTCTGAATGCTGAGGATGATCCCTCAACCTTGTATTTTTTGAAGGCCTTCTCCTTTGCTTTTATATGCATTTTTACATTGGAGTTAAGACATCCAGGATGTTTGTTCGCTCTTTTAAATTTATTACCCAATGGGATACATTGGCTAATGCCCTTATTTAATATGCTCTTAAAGCAAACCCATCTCTCCTCCGTATTCTTTGTTCCTAATATTTTATCCCAATTTATGCCTTTTAGCAAGGTTTGTAGTTTAGGGAAGTTGGCTCCCCAATTGATACCTCTCCTTCATGACTATATGGAATGCATGTTTTGACTCTTGTTCCAAGAGTGCTGCTAACTCCCCTTTTTTCTCAATTAACTCCCGCTTCTCTGGGATACCTTTGGGACTAGTCTGTTGATCCAACTCCTGAATCTTTCTAAAAAGGAATTCATCTTCTCATTTTTTTTCTCTATGCCTATTAGTTTCCCTCTTATATAAGCCTGCATTTTTTCTGGTAGTGGTAAAAGGTGTTCAGAGGTGAAATTCAAATGCACTGTTTGCATGAGGCCTAAAAAGTGAAAATTGACTGTTTGTTAAATAATTACTTTTAGTTTGCAACCGACGAATGTTTCCATTTTTAATAAGATAATGTTTCTTTTGTACCAATACAGTATATGTTTTAGACTTTGTAGCTATTGAAGAATACATTAAGCTAAAACCTGAGACACAAAGATTCCACTGTGAAAGGTTTGGTGAAACAGGATAAAGATATCCACGGAAGATAACAAAGAGATACATTGATTTGTACTTTAAAGTGGTTTAAATAAGGATGCCAAATAGTGCAAACTGTACATAAAATAGGAGAGCCTTTGTTAGATGTATTACAGGCACTGCAATAATAAAATAGAAATTTCATTTTCTTTTTGTTTTGGGCTCAACTGATGTGTTTTGCTAGATACGGAATATTTTGCAGTTTGATGTTACAATGCAAGAAACAGCAAATCCATGGTTATGCTTGAAATATCACTCAATCTCCACAATCCATAGCAAAGGTATTTGTTTTATTTCATTATTTTCAGATGGCATGGAGCCTTAGGCAACATACATAGTGGAGTTTTCCATGGCCTGGAGACCGTACTGTCAGGCCCAGTTTGTGTTTGATTTACATGTTATTGGAGTTTCTACTTAATCTGCCATTAAAATGATGATAATAATACATTATAAATATAATTATTATGATGATATGCAGAGCTGCAGAATCAGTGTCAAAATACGATAGCCAGAGAGAGAGATTTCTCCATCTTTGCTGTGTAGCATGGATGGAGGAATCTGTTAGATTTTTTTCTGTCAAGCTGAACAGAAAAAAATCCATACATGAATGGCTAGCATAAGGTTCCATAAATAGCCACAATTTAACACCTGCAATGACTGGCACATCAAACAGTTATTTCAGGCAAGACTGTTATCCATTCTACTTGGGCACTGACCTTTAAGGCCTGTACACACGATCAGAAAATCAGACACAAAATACCGCTTTTGATGCGTTCGTACGATAATCTGATGGTTAGTACAAAGCTTTCAAGAGCTGATCACAACAGTTTATCCAATATTATGTGAAGGGACAAGCACGAAAATTTTTCTCATAGGATACCAGATTGTCCGATTTTCATTTAATTAGTACAGTCTTCGTCCGAAAATACAATACAATACAATACATCACTTCTGAATTTTTATTCTGTCGTACGAGAATTTTTGTAACTTTAGTAACCTCTTCATTTTCGATATGGAGACTGGCATGCAAAAAAAAAAAAAAAAGAATGGGCCGTCATTTGTCCGATAATCTCATTGGGTGTGCAAGGCATAAGCCATTTGTTACATGGCTGGACATACTGAAAGTAACAATGTCTATCTTCACAGGCTCCTAATCTGAACTGGCTGGGTCCAGAGATTTGTGTGGTCCATGTCAAAGGATGATTCAACTAAAATATCACTAACCTAACAAGGATAGTAAATGAACATGACAGAACCAAGGAAGTAGTCTTTGCTGTCCTTCTTTCTGTTTTATTTAACAGCTACGTTCGTTATATAAATTAATTGTGAACTATTGCCTGTGCAGTTCAAATATGGGTTTTTACCTATTCCCACAACAACTTACAGGTCACCAATGGAAACACTAATGGATGAGAAAATTATATAAAGTAAATGCTTACCAAGTATTTCCTTGGTTTTGCAAGTTGGGCGGCACAGTGATGTAGTGGATAGCACTTTCGCCTAGCAGTAAGAAGGGTCGCTGGTTCGAATCCCAACCATGACACTACCTGCCTGGAGTTTGCACGTTCTCCCTGTGCCTGCGTGGGTTTCCTCCGGGTACTCCGGTTTCCTCCCACACTCCAAAGACATGCTGGTAGGTTAATTGGATCCTGTCTAAATTGTCCCTAGTATGACTGTGAATGTGAGTTAGGGACCTTAGATTGTAAGCTCCTTGAGGGTAGGGACTGATGTGAATGTACAATGTAAATGTAAAAGCGCTGCGTAAATTGACAGTGCTATACAAGTACCTGAAATAAATAAAATAAAAATAAATGTTGTGCAGTGTATGCATTGATTTCCACATGTTAGTAGTAAAGATAATGCTGTTAATAACTTCAAATAATAATCCACCAATAAATAGAGCACCGGAATCAGGAGCAGCAAGGGACTCAGAAACAGAGCAGACTTGCCAGCAACATGAAGAATGATGACAGGGTGCTGCTGTCTGGATGCCACCCTACCATAGCCCATGGTCTGTATGACATATAAAGAACATCAGCAAAACCTTTGACAAAGTATAGCCAGAGCTTGATTCAGGATGATTACAACACTAAATAAACAGGGTGTAGGGGGGGGGGACTATAAAATATAGTACCAAGTAATGAGACATTTGCCTTACCTTATCCACTAATGTAAATTGCTTCTTTCCTAGGTGATAAGTAAATATTGGGGAAGATTTATTAAAACTGGTGCACACAGAATCTAGAGAAGCTGTGCATAGTAACCAGTTTTTAGGTTTTATTGTCAAAGCTTAATTGAACAAGTGCACCAGTTTTAGTAAATCCCCCCATTGCTTCTGAAATGTAAAAATTCAGAGTGAAAACAAAATTCTGATTTCAAAGGGCAACTCTTTTCTAATCTAACTAGCAATAAAAAAAAAGGTAGCCATTGTGTTTAGCTGGCCAAACACATAATTGAAATTTAATTAAAGCAGTACTCAAAAAAAAAAAATGAATAGCCTATTAAAACATAAAATAGCAGCTTTTGCTTCAATACTAGTTTGGGTGCAAAGCTGTCCACCACAGTACAGGGGCCGCAAGAGGTTAAAGTGGCAGTATACCTCTAAAATTAAAAGTGAACTAGACATATGCAGAACGAAAAAAATTGTTTTGTTTCGTTATTTACATAAATTTGTTTAGTTAAATTTGTTTAATCTGTTGAATTCGTTTTCGGAATTTGTTTCGTTCATTCGTATTTTAATCGATTTTAATTTTCTAATTAAAATTCGGATCGATTCGAAAAGTTTTCAAATCAATTTTGTATAGTTTTCGAATTTGAAAAGTTTTCAAATTCAAATTGTTCTCCAATTTCCAAAGAAAACAAAATAGAATAGAAAATAAAGGAATAGAATTGAAAAAAAATAGAATCGAATATAAAAGAATATAACAGAAAATAAAATAATTAAAAAAGAGGGAGTAAAACAAAACAAAATAGGATAGAAAATAAAAGAACAGAATAGAATATAACCATCTTCCTTTTCTAATCTATTCTTTTCTATTCTATTCAAATTTGAATTGATTCTTTTTGAATTTTGGTAAATTGTTATATTCTTTCTATTCTATTTTATTGTATTCAATTGTTTTTTAAATTATATTATTTTTCTATGTGTTTATTCTATTCTTGTCTATGCTATTATTTTAATTTATTTTCTATTCTATTGTTTTGTATTCAAATTCAGATTTATTCTATTCAAAATTCGAATTTGTGAAGATGGTTATAGTCTTTCTATTCTATTCTATTATTTTTTTTCTAATTCTATTCTTTTCTATGCTATTACAGTCTATTCTAGTCAATTCTTTTTTTTTCTATTCTGTTCTTTTCTTATTATTCAAATTCAAATTTATTCTATTCGAAATTTGAATTTCAGAAAATGGTTATATTCTTTCTATGTTGTTCTATTCTATTCTATTTGTTTCTAGTATATTCTAGTCTATTTTGTTCTTTTA
This sequence comes from Aquarana catesbeiana, assembly GCF_042186555.1. Lineage (NCBI taxonomy): Eukaryota > Metazoa > Chordata > Amphibia > Anura > Ranidae > Aquarana > Aquarana catesbeiana. The sequence goes on from NC_133328.1 coordinate 392,833,717, forward strand.
TTTTCTATTTTATTTTGTTCTGTTTTACTCTATTATATTATTTTATTTTCTGTTATATTCTTTTCTATCCTATTATTTTTTTTCTACTCTATTCCTTTTTTTTTTTTTTTTTTTATTCTCTTTGGATATTGGAAAACTATTCAAATTCGAAAGCTTTTCAAATTCGAAGTTGAAAACTATTCAAATTCGAAAAGTTTTTGAAAAATATTCGAAAACGATTCGAAAACTATTCGAATTCGAATTTCGTTATTTCGGAATCGTTTAAATTTGGTACTATTGTAATTCAGAAATTCCGATACATCCAAATTTCAGAAAAACAAAAATTTGTCAGAATTTCAATTTAGAACGAAGTGAACCACACATGTCTAAAGTGAACAAAGCATTATCCTCTAAAGTATGTACTAGTCTGGATCCAATGCACTGAGTTTCATTTCTATGTGTTCTCTCTTCTCTCTGCTATTTGCATGAGTCACTGACAAGAATCTAAGCCTCCCGGGAGATGACCTGCCCCCTCCAAAACACAGCAGGTGACTGACAGCTTCAGCTTTGCATGTTTCCCTGTGAGCCTTTAAAAGGGGGATGTGTACCGTCCTACCACTCAGTTTTCAGGGAGCTCAGTGCTCTAATTCTGAAGTGTGTGTGCTGTCAGATCCTCACCCCCTGCTTTCTACTGCTGAGAAAAATCATTTGATTTGTGTGTTTTAGAAGGCTTTACAGGAGAAATGGCTGCAGATTAACTGATAAACGGTCGCGATTTTGACTTGATTTTAGGGAATGCCTGTGTAACTCGCATCAAAGTCGGATCAAAGTAGTACAGGGACTACTTTGAAGTTGGTGTGCCTTGAAGTCGCACAGATATGAATGGTAATCATTGGGGTACAGCTTGTCATGCAACTTTGCAGTCCCAAGTCACAGGACAAGTCGCACAAATGTGAAAGGGGCCTAAGCCTAATTTCTGGTGGTTGGACATAATATGAGCATCGCTTTTGGATTTTATACTGGATTTTTTGATGTGCCTAAATTGACATACTCCTCTGAGTATATTGGAATTCCTTTTTATTTTAATAAATCACACTTATGGTAATACATGAGGCTGGTGCACCTTTTCTTTTGTTCTTTTTATGGCTACTGTGACATGGTTTACATTAGGATTTAGCAAGTATTATGTAGAACTATAGCCTGCCAAGCTTTTTTGTTGGTTGAACCTTTCTGTTGCTTAACCAATTGCTGTCCGCCCACCGCCAAATGACAGGGGGAAGGTGCGGCTCTTGTTCTGGGAGGACGTCATATGACATCCTGCCAAAATGACCAATACCGCACAGCGATAGTGGCCGCGCCGTTTTCCAGCAATGTTCCGTGGCTCTTTAACCATGTGATCAGCTGTGTCCAATCAAAGCCGGTCACATGTAAATACGGATGTGCCGTGAATCGGCTCTCCTCACCTCACACTAACAGAGTGTGTGGCGAGGAGTGCTGATCAATGGCATCTCCTCGCAGAGGAGACCCGGGCAGGTAATCAGGGCACTGATCATTAGTGCTCTGATTACAGGAAAGCCCCAGAAGTGCCCATCAGTGCCACCAATCAGTGCCTGCTCATCAGTGCCACCAATCAGTGCCTGCTCATCAGTGCTTCCCATCAGTGCCTCCCATCAGTGCCCATCAGTGCTGCCCATCAGCGCCGCCCATCAGTGCCCATCAGTGCTGCCTATCCATGCCACCTATCAGTGCCAACCACTTCTGCCCATCAGTGCCAACCACTTATGCCTATCTGTGCCCACCAGTGCCACCTATCATTGCTCCCCAGTGCCGCATATCAGTGCCACCTATCAGTGCCCATGAGTGTGGCATATTAGTGCCTCCTCATCAGTGCCACCTAATCAGTGCCCATAAGTGCTGCCTCATCAGTGCCCACATGTACCACCTCATCAGTGCCCACCAGTGCAGCCTATCAGCGCCCATCAGTGTAGCCTCATCAGCGCATATCAGGGAAGGAGAAAAATTACTTATTTACAAAATTTACTGACAGAAAATAAGAAAAACTTTTTTTTTCTAAATTTTCGGTCTTTTTACTTTTTTTAGTAAAAAATAAAAATCCCAATAGTGATTAATACTACCAAAAGAAAGCTCTATTTGTGTGAAGAAAAAAAGATAAAAAATTTATTTGGGTACAGTGTTGCATGAACGTGCAATTGTCATTCAAGTGCAACAGCGCTGAAAGCTAAAAAATGGTTTGGGGAGGAAGGGGGTGAAAGTGCCTGGTATTGAGGTGGTTAAACATAGATGAGCATGTGTCTTTTTGTTAATGTAACTAATTATGTTACAATCCATTCAATGCTTTTTGGCAAGGTAGGCTTTTAAGTTGAATAGTTGTTGGTATATTTTGCTGATCTAACAAATCATGTCTCAGTAAAATTTGTCTGAGTGACCTAAAAGTAATTTACTTACACACATACACAATACTTTTAGGCTGCTGATCTGCCATTTCAAAATCTCACAGTTGTTTTGTAGGTGCTGCAGCTCCGTACAGAACCCTGCATAGAAAAATACCAATTTTGAAACTGCACTGCAACCAGATTGCATGGTACGTTTGTACCATGCAATCTGGTGTGATACTGTGTTCTTAAAATTGCACTGCTGACGCTTGCTGCATATCGCAAGGGCAGTGTGATTTGAATGTCCGTGAAAAATATAACTGGGTGACAATATCTTCTTATACACGATGTGTTCCACCACGTGTAAATAAATCCCACACTCACCAGACCTATGCGACCAACAAAGCAGCCTGCAAGCACTAGGCATTACATCCAGGATGAAGAGGAAGTGGAACCAGTCTGCTTATGAAGTCCACTGTTAACTCTCATTCACTAGAAACAAACAATCAAAAGGTGCAGAGAGAATATATATAGGGTAATATGTTTTTATTAAGCTCAAAAGTTTTAAAATTATAAACTGTGCACTCCCATAAAATAGTGCCAGGAAAGGCACCAACACAAACAGCTCGCTTACCAAGGACTTAGCTCAGCAACACCGCTCGTAACAACCAGAACTGGAAGTGACGTTGGAGATGGATCCAATTTTGTCACAAATTGTCAAACCGATACAAGTGTATGGGAGAGTGTTTGACAGCCGCAAGAATTTAATTCCCAGAACCTGCTCTGAATGAGACTTTAAAACAGAGCTAGATTAACTGTTAAGCAAAAATGAGCACTTCTAGAAAATAGGAAAGCGCTAACCCAAAAAAATGTGATGAACGATATTAAAACAATTAAAACAGCTCACTTGCCAAGGACTTAGCTCAGCAACACCACTTGTAACAACCAGAACTGGAAGTGACGTTGGAGATGGATCCAGAAGTGATATCAGCAGCTCAGCGTCAATGCATTTCACGCTCCGTTCGTCTTCAGGAAGCTTCCTGTAGAATTAATCTACATGTGGTGTTTATAAGAAGATATTGTCACCCAGTTGTATTTTTCATGGACATGGTGATTGGAAACATACACACATATTTTTGAACTTTATTGTTAATATGATTATACGCACAAGTGAAGTATAATTTATGAATGTAATGCAATTATTTGATTTGAAGTTTTATTTTTTTCTTTGAAGCATTTGTATTCTTGTAAGGCTAATGCCTATCTTTATTGATGTTGGCTTTTATAAAGTGTTATTTACACACTTAAAGGGGCAGCTGCCCTTATATCGTTCATCACTTTTTTTGGGTTAGCGCTTTCCTATTTTCTAGAAGTGCTCATTTTTGCTTAACAGTTAATCTAGCTCTGTTTTAAAGTCTCATTCAGAGCAGGTTCTGGGAATTAAATTCTTGTGGCTGTCAAACACTCCCCCATACACTTGTATCGCTCTGACAATTTGTGAAGACAGAGAGTGATAAGTGGGCAATAAATCCCAGAAGCCTCTCAAACTGGGATATTCAATTGCTGGATTGCAGGGAACATGGAGGCATACGAAACTCACATTTTTCACAGAACTCTTTTTGGGATAGTAATTCCCATTTGATAGATTGACATAGAGTTGCTAGAGTTGGAGCACGCTTAACAGTTTAAGTTATGCACACAGGCAGTGCTGGTACAAGGTTATCCAGTGCTCAGGGCAAAGAAGCCAAACTGCGCCCCCCCCCCCCTTCATTATGCGCAAACTTACGGGATGTTACCCCCAGCAATAATCTGCTTGTCAAAATGCCTTGTATCAAAATGAGCTCACTGACGCCCTCATCCATACAGTAAACTGCTGTACCCAGGGCAGCCGCTTCTCCTGCCCACCCCTTGTCCCGGCCTTGCACACAGGATATAAAAAATGCCACTTCTAAAAGCATTAGACATTTTTTAAGCCTGTAAATGCACCTTTATTTTAGCCTATGTGGCCATGCACACATACACGTTTACATGCATATAGGTAGAGGCTGAAAAAAGCGCACCATCAGCGCATTCAGGAGAGGAGCTTTTGGGCAGAAAAAATTCTGAATGCGTGTAAATGCATCTAAAGATGCCTAAATGCTAAGCACGTTTAGTGCTTGAGCGTTCATTCATTACACTGGCCACAATAAATACATTTTCTGGGCAATGGAATCAATTAACACCCAAACACTTGATGCCCCTAAACGCATGTGCAAAACATGGCTTTAGGTGCATTTTTTAAGCTGCTTCTTTTTTCTCCCAGGAGCAAAGGCATCCAGGGCAGTAAAAAAAGGTCCTATGTTCACGAGGCCTAACACTGCAACTAAGTTGCTTCCAAAAATGCTGGCCTCCTATAGCTTTCTATGATTCCAGCTGCTAACTTTCCCAAATTACACAAAAGAAGTTACATTATTTTGTAGCTTTTGTTCTGTGCTATTGTGTAATACCAGTGTTCATAATCAGTAATCCCTGTGATGCTGAATGAAGGAACCTGAAATGTAGCGGCATCTTCTAGCTGCTGTGTGTAGAGAATGAACCTTTTTTTCATGTGCCGACACATCAATCCTCAGCATCTGCCATAACATGTGTCTTCTCATTTATAATTGATGAATGACTGGGTATTTACATACAGGACAGATTGTGTACAATCATTTACTAATTTTCTATATCGTCTATACATCTTAGATCTCTGATGTCTGTATAGACATCTATACAGCTAGATGTACAACAATAGTCAAAATGGTAATGGATAAGCCAAGTTTCCATTTAGCACTAATTAATAAAATACTTTGTCTGCATGCATTCTGGAATACTACTATTGACATATTTAGCAGAGTGAAGTCGTTGGAAAGATCTGGTGCTGAATCTCGTCTGCTCTGTACAGCCGTTTCTCATCTCATATATTTTCATAAATGATAATAGTCTTCATAAGTCATTCTCATTACAAAGAAATTGGCAAGACAAACATGCAGAGAAAATTCATCTATTTCACCTGGACAAAAAAAAAGATGTATGTTATTTGAAACAGCAGCCAGCAGACAGCAATCGGCCATTAAATAGGCTCTCATCAAACTGACATAATATATTTTTGTAGCACAGTGTACAAATGCATTTGCCAATGTTTAAAATCATTTGATGGGACCCCTTGCAGCTGAGTTGTATCCAATCTTGACATCCAAAACGTAGTTTTGAAGGACCATGACCCATTATTAGCAAACTATTGTATGATGTGCCTCAATACAATTTAAAGAGAACCAGTCACTATTAGGTTTCTGTAATTTTTTTAAAAATCTCCTCTCTGGAATTGGATGGCTATAGTTCAGCCTTGCCTCTCCTTTGCCTTTACTTTAACGCATCTGTATTCACCCCCTTTTAGGGCCAGTTCACTACTTGCAGTCCAGTGCATTTTTTTCTCTGCATCAAAAACACATGGAAAGTAGGTTATATGGTTTCCAATTGGATAGTTCACACCAGTGCGGTCAGTTGTAGTGTGTTCCAATTCTAGAAAAAAAAGTAGATTATGCTGCAATTTTCCTGCACTGGCGCTGCACTATAATGCATCAAAACACACTGAAAAGCACTGGAACATATCAAAAATGCACAGGACTCCAGTACAGTGAAATAAAAAACAGGGAAAAAAGAAGAAAAAAAGCATAAAAAAAACTCCTCAAAAAAAGGAACCGGAAGGCATCAAAAAATGACGTCACGTGGAAAATTTATTGGACAAACCGTTGCTGCATCCTGTCATATGCAAGTGACTATTTGGTTATACAGGCAACCAGGGGTGCAGCTGTCTGAATACAAAAGCCAACAGTGGAGATTCCTCCATCAATGCTGCTCAGTGTGAATGAAGAAATCAATTGATTTCTCCAGCAGTTCATCCCTGAGATAGAAAGCCTAAAGCTTGCCGTACACATGTAGAATTTTGTTAGAAAATCGAACATTCTGAAAACAAAAATTTTTTAAAAGTTAATGGTAATAGTTAATTGACAATCGTTTTGGGCTATAATAATGAAAAAAACACATATGCAGGAGCATAAACATGCGTCCTAGTACATACACTTAAAATTCTTCTTTATCCTCTTCTAGCTGCCAGTATTTCAATTTACATTTATACGCTTATATGTACTTGTGATGTACTTGCATATATGCAATACTTAATATACATTGCACATAGACGCATAAACTGCTGCACTCAAACAATTGCTGCATTATGGATCTTTATACAGCTGTGTGGATTGTCTGATAGACAACGGGGCCCCTATGTTCAAAGCCATAAAAAATGCTGTGTTTTTTTGCAAATGGTCTCATTTTTACCTAGTGACACTGTTAGGTATACGCTTCCTGTCATAGGGTGACAACATTCACTCACTGTACTGAATTTATTGAACAGCAGCATTGTCATCCTATGACGTGAAATTTGTTAGGCCTACACAACATTTTAACCCATTATTTTAACATTGAGGAGAGGTGTTCTGTAATCCACAGACAGAAATGGGAACAATGCTAACTAATAATCAGCAGAAACAGTACAGAGAGGTCACTAGATGTTTGGCAGGATCAACAAGTATTTTTTGCACTTAGCAAACAGATATGATGGTGCATTTTCAATGATATATTTAACAAACCAAAAGGAAGCAAAGCATACAAGTTCATTGTTAGGGTTTATATACACTTTCAGCACAGAAAATCTTGCTTTCCAGTATTTTTGTTCGAACATGTGCCTGTCCCACTTAACAATGCTGCTTTAACTGATATATAAAGATTACATGGTAAAGGAAGGTATTTCATGAGCATGTTTTCTTTCAGCTAGTCAGTGACATGCGGGCATCAATGAAAAGTTTGCTCTTCTGTTAGTTAGTTTTGTGGTCACACTTTGTGCTACAAATTGGAACCCTTAGGTATGAGGAGGCAAGCTGGTAGTTTGTGCACTGTGCATAGCCAGTACTATGCTATCTAACACATATAAGAAAGTGTGCTGTCTCCTTAAATAACAGGTTTATTAATGTGCAGCAGCTCAAATAAATACACAACTAAGCGCAATGTTTTCATTACAAATTGGCTAGTACCTTGCTAAGGCTACTATAATTAAAAATGCAAGCAAAATACAGAAGTGACACTGCTGGATGGATATGTATTGCCAGTTTGATCTGACAGTGTCTTGCTGGTTTCAGTTTGTTCCCAATTCAATTAGCCAATTTTCAGTATTTACGAGCATTGATGTACCGGTCAAATGAAAAGAGACAGAAAACTTCAGTGACTACATGGTTATAAGTGACCTCATGTCAATATAAATGTTCATACTTACAAATTTACATCATAAATTAAAGCTTTGTTATTTCTCTTACTGTTTTTACACCACATGTTTCATTGGACTCATTGGACTTCATTGGATTGGTTATTGAAACAAAGGTTCTATAATGAATGCACCCTTCTCTTACTAATAAACTTGCACCTGCTCCAATTTACATAAACCTATTAGTGCAACTGCTGAGCCAAACACAGCGAATATTTGAGCAGGGAGAGAGAACAGGTAGACTATTGGCATGGTTGGCCAGGGAGAGAGCCTCAGTGTCCCATATAGCCAACATCAGGGGGGGTGACCTGCTTTCTGACCCCCAACAAATCAATGCCAGATTTACAAGCTACTATAAGACCCTCTACACCTCCAGAGCTGCGTTTTCCCCTGAAGCACTAGGATTATTTTTGGACCGCTTGGCTTTCCTGGTGCTCTCCGACTCGGATCGTGCCTCCCTCGATAGCCCTATAACTCTTAAAGAGGTCCAGGTGGTTGTGACCTCTCTTCAGACGGCTAAGAGCCCGGGCCCAGATGGAATACCGGCTGAATTTTATAAAACTCATGCTGAGCTGGTCATCCCGAGATTTCATGCCCTATTGCTGTCCATGCTGGAGAAGGGGGATCTTCCACCCACGATGTCTGAGGTGGTGATCGTCGTGATACCCAAACCCAATAAAGACCCTGACCTCTACTCCTCCTACCGCCCAATCTCGCTACTCAATGTCAACGCCAAAATTGTTACAAAAATTCTTGCAAATAGGCTCAACTCGGTCATTTTGACTCTGGTTCAGGGTGATCAAACGGGCTTTATGCCAGGTAAGGGCACCGATATTAATATACGTCGTTTATACACACATATCTCCCTGGCGGCTAAGGATCACAAGGAGTCATTGCTTCATTAGACGCAGAAAAAGCGTTCGACTCGGTCGAATGGGAATTCCTCTGGCAGGTCCTAGAACGATTCAATATTGGGCCCAAATTTATCTCCTGAATAAAATTACTTTATAGGGAGCCCACGGCCAGGGTGCGCACAAATGGTCTCCTCTCTGATGGTTTTACCCTTGGAAGAGGTATGAGGCAGGGGTGCCCCCTCTCCCTGGGATTGTTCGCTCTGGCCGTGGAACCCCTGGCCAACCTCCTGCAGGCCTCTTCTGCGGTAGGGGGACTGCGGATCGGCCCACTGACTGACAAAATATCCCTTTACGCCGATGACACTCTCCTGTACCTACCTGACACGTCCTCGTCCCTCACGGAGGCCCTTAGACTTATTGACGAATTTGGCTTCTTCTCTGGAATACGAATCAATTGGGATAAATCTATACTTTTCCCTCTCTCCCAATCGACCCCCGCCTTATCAACGCAGATACCCCTGAAATGTACCACTAAATTTTGCTACCTGGGCATAGAGGTCCAGACAGATCCCAAGCTATACCTGGTGGATAATGTCTACCCGGTGCTCCAAAACCTTATTACTAAATGCCAAACCTGGAAATCCCTGACCCCCGGTAGGTAGGGTCTACCTTCTTAAAATGACGTTTCTCCCCAAGTTCTTATATGTTTTCCGAAACACTCCAGTCCTTATTCCTAACTCCTTTTTTATTAAAGTGGACCAGACAATAAATGCCTTTATATGGGCGGGTGCTGCCCCTAGAATTGCACAAACCACCCTCCAATTACCCCTCTCTCTTGGGGGACTTGCACTACCATGTCTGAAACAATACTATTGGGCGGCGGTATTGGTGACGGTGAGGTGGTGGTTTACCCAACCCCTCGGTGAATTTATTTATTAGGCTCTGATGCTGCACTCAGCAATTTAGTTTTTCGAGGACCTAAAGCACATCCAGACGTTACTACCCCTATGCGAACTACGGTTCAAGTGTGTTCGCAGGTTACGGCTAAGTTAAGCACACCCGCCACCATCTCACCATATACGCCACTGTGGGGGAATCCAAGATTGAAACACCTAAACTCATTCCCTGATCCTGCCCTCTGGGCGAGATATGGTATTAAAATTATCCAACACATAATGCCAAGCGACGCACTCCTTACCTTTGACTCCCTGAGGGACGAGTTCCAGCTTCTATCCCAGATGTTCTTCCGCTATCTCCAGCTGAGCCATGCGGTACAGGCACAGTTCCCCGATGGAGTTTCCTTTGACTCACATGGGGTTGAGAAGTTCCTGATATCCAAAAGTGCAGACCGCATCCTTTCCTCTCTGTACTTACAGATCTCCTCTGGGGGGGGTCTAGTGGTGGAACTAAACTTTTCCAAAAATGGAAGACCGACTTCCCAGCCATGATGGACGATGACTGGGAGGAAGGGATTCAACAGTATATACCCCTAATGATATCAGCTAAGGATAGGTTTATCCAGCTTAAATTCATACATAGGGCATATTATACCCCCCAAAGGCTCTCGAGAATTTATCCCACACAATCAGACAGGTGCCCCAAGTGCACCATGGCACTGGGATCGTTTATTCATGTGGTATGGGAATGCCCGGTTATACAACATTTCTGGGAGGGAGTGGTCCGGGAAATTAACTCAACTGGAGGTCTCTCGCTGGGGCTGGACCCACTGGTCCTGCTCCTGGGCGTTTGTGGCAGAGTGGCACCAGGTACACACAGACAGTTGTTCGTGTTTTATACTACTTTCTATGCCAGAAAAGTTATCCTTCTAAACTGGAAGAAACCAGACCCCCCCAGGGTCTCCCAATGGAAGGCTCTCATTGACTCCATCCTTCCCATATAAAAACTCACTTACATGAGTCGGAAATGCCCTCAAAAATTTGACAAGATCTGGGGTAGATGGGCAAAGGGCTAGATCACTGTTAGAGAGGAAGTACTCACTGGCATTGATACTCCCCCCTTCCTTCCTCACCCCCCTACCCTCTCCTCTCCACTCTTCCCTCCTGCTTCCCCCCCCACATACCTTCACACTCTTAAATCCGACTTGGTTGATGGTTCCATCTATGGATACTAGGGTCTCCTCCCCCCTCCTTCCCTCCCCCACAGCCCTACCTTTCCCCTGAGTGCCAGATACTGGCAATGCTTGACTAATAATCAGCTTTTTATATAAAGCACCTGTTAAGAAGACGCGTGTTTGTCTATGTAGATATGACTGTATACCGACTTGAAGCTAAATCTATGTAATGGATATAATTGAGAGTTTGATTGTTCACAGTTTATTGTTTGAGTTTTAAAAATGTACGATGCACTGTTGTATTGTACCTCTAACTTCTCCTTATTCTCCTTAAAAACTTGTCTGTTAAAAAAAAAAAAAAAACTATTAGCGCACTGCAATGACTTTAAAACATGGGCACTTCGTTGAGACTTTTCACAAAGGAAAGATGGAGCTATGGTTACAAAATACACCATATTGCCAAGAGTTCCAGTATTTACAGTCAACCAGCTTTTGGCTCTTGTGGAGGATCTCTGTTTCCTTTAGTTATTGTGTTAAGTCTTTATCTTGTTAGTGTAGCACTCAAATGGAGCTGCTGGATTTTTTCAGGCTCTCCTGCATTTCCCAAAACTTAACTTGCCTTGAAGCTGCACTCAACAACACACTGACCCACCACTGACAGCAATCTGGACATCAGTCTCTTAATTTTTAAAGGTTTATTTGCTCAATAGATTGTGGATTTGCTCATTCTGTCTTTGCACAAAAGAAAGATGGAGCTATGGTTAGAAAATACATAATATTACCAAGAGAACCAGTACTTACAGACAACCAGCTTTTAGCTCTTGTGAAGGATCTGTGTTTTCTCTAGTTAGCACATCCAGTCTTTATGTTGTTAATGTAGCACTTGAAGGTGCTGCTGGAATCTTTCAGGCTTTACCTGATTTTCCCAAAATTAGCTTGCCTTGTAACTGCACCCAACAACACACAGACCCACCATTACAACAATCTGGTTTCAGTCTCTTATTTTTTTTAAAGTTTATTTGCTCATTAGATTGTTGAGAGAATATTAGTGATAGAGCAGGGATATGCAATTAACAGACCTCCAGCTGTTGCTACAAGTCCCATGAGGCATAGCAAGACTCTGACAGCCACAAGCATGACACCCAGAAGCAGAGGCATGATGGGACTTGTAGTTTTGCAACAGCTGGAGGTCCGCTAATTGCATATCCCTGGGGTAGAGGATAAGCCAAAAAATTCAAAACTTCTTCAGGCCTTCTAGCAGCAAAATAAATTAACGGTGACTCTAATATAACAGCCCCCGAATAATTAATTGCCCCTTGATAAGCTACAAGCAGCCAATTACGTTACAGTGACCCTAACATATCAATAGCAATCATTATAAGCAATTTTCTCCTTTAGAGCCCTTTCACACTGAGCCATCCCGGGCATTTTGAGCAGCGCTTTACCGTAGTTTTTGCGGCGCTATTCGGCCACTAGTGGGTCACTTTTAACCCCCGCTAGCGTCCGAAAAAGGGTTAAAACCGCCCGCAAAGCACTGTCCATTGAATTCAATGGGCAGGGGTGCTTTAGGAGCGGTGAGTTCACTGCTCCTAATGCGCTCCAAAGAAGCTGCTGGCAGGACTTTTTCTGACGCCCTGCCAGTGCTCCGCTCCAGTGTGAAAGCCCTCGGGCTTTCACACTGGAGTGAATGGAGCCGCTCTTTCAGGGCACTTTGCAGGTGCTATTTTTAATGCTATAGCGCCTGCAAAGCACCTCAGTGTGAAACGGGTCTTAAAGAGATCCCTGAGCTTTGACACTATATAACATGAATGTTTGAGCAGCATACATGCCTATGAATTGTTCTTTAGACTCAGCTTCTCCAAGCTATATGGCACTGCAGAATCCTCAGAAGATACTTCTTCCTGTTTCTTAGGCTTCTACTACAGTGCTACTGTCTTAGATGCATTAGGCCTCTGCCACACGCCAGCTTTATTAAGCTCTTTAAGCCTCTGCTACAGGCCAGCTTTAGATTACTTAGACCCAGGTTCAGGTCCCCAAGAAGAAAAAGACCTTTCTTCAATCTGACCTTACACTAGCAAAGTTTGGGAGGAAAGGACGATGACCTCACACTAGCACCCTCTCCATACAAATGCCTGGGAGAGGACCGTTCTAAAAGGTTGCTCCAAATATATACAGTATCCTGTTCCTTCAGTTCACATCACTGAAATAAAACCTTTAGTAATTGACCAATTCAGATAAATATTCATAACTCAATACTCAAAACATACTCACAAACCAAATGATGAGTATATAGTACATAGTATATAAAAGTACCAGCTTTTTTGGTTTGGCTTTGAGGAAGACGGTCCTTCCCTTGAAATGCACAAGCCAGCTAGGATCCCAAGGGTGTCTGACTCGGAGTACGTTGGGCTGATGCTTTGTTTGATATGCTACGGTTTGTGAGTATGTTTTATTTGGATTATTAATAAAAGGTACGTGGGATAATGCACTAGGCTGGTGCACCCTCTCTTTATCTGATTTTTTTGTAGGAATATTCAATGCCCTAAGCTTAGGAAAAACCTAACAAAACACAGAAAACATAAACAAAAGCTCAGGCTAGCTACGGCCTAGCTGCAAAAGCACTAAATTGGTTAGGGACACTTAAAGCAAGATCCCTGCCTTAGTCATTTGGAATTCTGTACTGCATGGTGAGAACTTCAAGTGGGATCGCCTAGGCGATTCTGCTAGAAATAGGTAACCACTCCCTACCCCCCCCCCCCCCAAAAGCCCCAAATGTATTAGAGGAGGTGGGGAGGAGGAACTTCAGTGGAACTTCTTTTTTAGGGTGAAGTTCCGTTTTAGGTTTACTTGTAATATAGATATAGGTATAGAGAACAAATTCAGATGTTAGTTGTCAATAAAGGCAATTTTTTCCTTACTGTTTTTATAAATCTGAATATTATATAGTGTGGTGTGCATGTAGCTATAATCATGGCAGACCAGCACAGGCAATAACCCAGGACTGCAATGAGCACTTCAGAAGAGAGTGTGCACCTGTAATTATGGCAAATGTGCCGTAAAAGAGGAGTGTAGAAAAAGTAAACATTGCCCTTGTTTGCTTTTCAGTTTTATGGTATTGTGGAAGGGTAAAGTTTAAAAAACAATCTAAAGAAGTGTCACCAAATATTTAAAATCTTCATTAAATTCCCCAGGGGGGCAAGTGCAAGTCCTGTTCCAATCCATCCTGTGGTTGCAGAGCAGCATGGTCAGAAAGTTTGCCCTCATCTCATTGCTTTCCATCCACACTGTTAGCAAGGATACAGGCATATAATTAGGTGTGATAAGCACTGGTCTCTGGCATCAGGGGCACTCTAGGGACCAGCGCTGTCAATTACCACCTGTGGGGTCAGCTCCATTCATTACACAAGTCACATTAATAAAAGAACAGTCACTGGGCTCAAGACACACACACATACACACAGGGAGGCCTACTGCCCCTTGGCCAGCTTTGCTGCAGGGAAGGGAGAGGGACTTGAAGCAACTCTTGGGCATGTCAGACTTAACACTAGCCTGGGAGGCCTTGCAGTTGGCAGCTCTATCTCTCAGCTCCATAGTGCTGAATAATCTTTTAGAATTATGAATGAACAATCAGCACTGCAGGGTATTGTGATAGAGCTACTGGCTGATAGTAAACATACACTGCATTGGCAGATAGCTCACATAGCCCTGCAGCCTTGAGCCCCGGTTCACATTGATGCTACTTTGAAATCGCGCCCACTTCCCTTGAAGCAGCGCGATTTCAAAGTAGCAAGATCAGCGCAATTTCAGGTGCTACTTGATAGGAATCTGTGTGGCTTCATGCAAAGATGTCTATTGAAGTCGCACCTGAAATCTGCAAAAGTAGTGCAGGAACTACTTTTGCAAATCGGTGAGGTGCCACAAAACCGCACCAATTGGAACAGTGTCATTGCCTCCAATAGGCTGCGACTTGTCATGCGATCTCTCAAATCTAGGCTCATTGATATTTTATGATTGTGAATGAACAGGAAGCTCCGTCGGGGGTTTGTGAACTATCTGCTACACAGAATGCAGTGCACCTACAGATAGTAACCAATCAGCTTCTAGGTTTTATTGGCAACGCTTGACTGAACAAGCTGATTGGTTACTATGCCCAGCAGCACCAGATTGCTCCAGTTTTATTAAATCTCCCCCAAAATGTAGCTCTGATCATTTTTATGTGACAGCTGTAAACTGGAGAGGCCATGGAGCTAGTTACACTTAACCCCACATCAAAGTGTATGTAAATTCAAGAAAAATCTAACATAGTTTAAGTTCTTAGATGTAGTGGCTGAAAAACTTTTTTATGGCTTTTATTGTTTTGTTTCCTAAAATAAGCTTTAAACCTTGCAAATAAAAGCTATAGCAAGTAGGTTATGTTATAGTCTTATCACTCTTACTGGGTAGTTTCATCTATAGAGAAAAAAAAATAAGCATAACAAATAAACAAGGAATTCCTATACTAAAAATAACTAATACCTGCATTTAATATCATAAAGTACAATAGACCAAGGTAGATTCATTTAATTTGTTTGGCGTAAAATACCAGGGTTATGGCAGCATTTTTTTACTATAGCCGATTCACTTACAGATAAAAGTAATCTCGTTGTCGGATTCACCGCGGGATCACTTTTAAAAGTGGCGGAAGGGGTGCTTCCCCCCGTCTCGCCACTTCCCAGTAATTCCCAGGCTTACCTGACCCATTGGTGAAGCCCGGGAGCGATCCAATGCTGGCGGTAGCTGTGAATCAGGGGTCTTCAAACTACGGCCCTCCAGTTGTTAAGGAACTACAATTCCCATCATGCCTAGTCATGTCTGTGAATGTCAGAGTTTTACAATGCCTCATGGGATGTGTAGTTCCGCAACAGCTGGAGGGCCGTAGTTTGAAGATCCCTGCTGTGAATAGAGAAGAGTGAGGCCAAGATGGCTGCCACTCATCTCTATGCCCTTGAAGGACCGGAACAACGTCAGACATCACTTCTGGCTCCCAGGTCATAGTAAGTATTTTTTAATTATTAAAGCTAAAGTTAAAAAAAAATTTTGTTTTGATCTTTTGCTTTTAAAGGTAACTGAGAGATTTGGGGACTTTTTGACCCCAGATCTCTCAATAATGAAGACCTGTCATCCTTATTTCTATTACAAAAAAAAGAGACAGTGTAAAAATGAAAAGTAAAAAGTAAAATAAATAAGAAAAAAAAAAAAGTCAAGCATCCCATACCTCCGTGTTCGTGTGCAGAAGTGAATGCATACGTTAGTCATGCAAGCATATGTAAATGGTGCTCAAACCGTACATGTGAGATATCGCCACGTACGTTAGAGGAAGAGCAATAATTCTAGCACAAGACCTCCTCTGTAATTCTAAGCATATCATCTGTAAACATTTTTAAAGTGTTGCCTATGGAGTTTTCTTTAAGTACCGTAGATTGTCGCAATTTTAAAGCATGACATGTTAGATATCTATTTACTTGGCGTAACATCATCTTTTACATTATGCAAAACAATTGTCTGTTTTTTTTTTTATTCACTAAAGTGTGTTTTTTCTAAAAAAATTGGGTTTGATAGACTGCTGCGCAAATACTGTGTGACATAAAAATTTTCAGTGATCGCCATTGTTTTCTTTAGGGTCTCTGCTAAAAACATACATAGAATGTTTGGAGGTTGTAAGTCATTTTCTAGCAAAAAATATTATTTTAAACAAAAAGATCTAGAAAAGGCCTGGTCAGCAAGCGGTTAAACTAGAATGAAAGCCCAAACTTTTTTTTTTTCATTTTCAATTTCAGGTAAGTCTGGATTATAAGCCCTGTCAGTTTTTATGCGATCTTTGATCTACTGGGCAAATTTCCCTTTACTTCCTGTCCCATAGCCATAACATGAAGGTAGTAGAGATTTATCCAAAGTGAAGGAAATCCCTGGTTGTGACCAGGGTCACCAGATCTATTGTCCCCAATATAAAGACTTCCCTTCTATTCCTGGTCTGGTGACCATTCAAAATTTGGGGTTTCCTTTCACCATTATACAGTATGTCCTTTATCACCAGGTCAGATAGATTGAATCTCCCTAACATGGACACAGACAGCAATAAAAATTGGACAGGTGTTCAACT
Organism: Aquarana catesbeiana; assembly: GCF_042186555.1. Lineage (NCBI taxonomy): Eukaryota > Metazoa > Chordata > Amphibia > Anura > Ranidae > Aquarana > Aquarana catesbeiana. Next base: position 392,850,488 of record NC_133328.1, read on the forward strand.
CTATCTAAAATTTTAAAATTGTTTTGGCTGTAGTTGCACTTTATGCAGGAAAACATATCTCTCAAAGGTAGCCTGCACAATTTTATTAATTTTACATTGAGTTTAAAGCTTAATTTTACATGTTATTTAAGTATATGTTCACACAGAAGAAGTTACTGTAATTATTTTGTTACATGGCTATATCATTGGTCTCCTGAATGTGTGTATGTGAAAAAAAGAGAAGGAAAGAAACAAGAAAGGGTACAAAGTGGCATAGTATCTTTTTTCTGCATTGTGCCGCACTTATTGTGTGTCAGGTGAATAAAGACAAAGGTTAAGAGACCATGTGATTAACGAGGTGGGTAAAAGATCTGTATAAACAATGAACTGTAGCTTGCTGTCTTTCACAGTATGCAGAGTATTAAGAATCTTTCCCATTAGGTTGGTGGCACTACATTTATTCATTAGTGAACTTATCTCAGTGGTTTGTCTTACAAACCCAATGATGCCACCAGCAAGATACTTAATTACTCAAAACCAAAAAAACAAAGTGCAAGGTATACAATTTAATTTAAAAATTGCACAGCTGGGGATGAATTATAATCACTTCAGTATGACTAATGCTCACTTGCTGAAAAGGGACATCTAGACGCAAGGGCACAAGAGCTACACAGGCTATTTTAATGTCCTCCTACTGAGAGATATGCTGGCAATCACCTCATTAGGTTACACAGGAGCTTTTTAGTAGCTCAGTCATGTCATAGTGATCAGTAGGTATGGTTCGGTCCATTGGTGAGCGCAGCCTATTGCATTAGGGTGTGCACCCCAGAGCACAAACACACATGCGTGTACATCAGCAGAGCTGTGGACTGTGTCAGTAGAGCAAAGACTGGTGTCAGTAGGACATTAGGTGGTGTAAACAGTAGTTTTTTATTTATTTTTACAATTTGTTTTTTTTTTGTTTTTTTTTTTAGGAGCCCCTATATAGGGCTTTGGTGAAATTTCAAGGGTCTAGACCCCTGATGTCTCACTTTTGAGACAGAAAAAGAAACTGAGGACAGACCTTCCTAAGTCCCCTTCCCTGTAGCCTGCAGTAAACATAGTTTACTATGCTCCAGTTAAGAATGAAGACATGAATGATCGGTAAAGATCCCTCACTGCCCATGACACAGAGTTCTGAATGGGTGGCACCGTCCATTCAGAGCTCAGTGCGCATGAGCCGGTGACATCACGGTTGCTAATGTAAAACTCTCCTAAATGGTGCATGTTTAGGAGATCTTTACTGTACCTACAGCTAATCCTTATTATAGGCTTACCTGTAGGTAAAAATCACACAGGTAGCTTTAATATATAACTGTATAGTGAATTATAGCTAAGTTGTCTAAGTAAAAAAAACTAGGATGAGCTAGTTAGTTGCAGATAAAACTAGCTCCAACATCATTCATGAATTATTTTATGGTGTTAAGTTTTTACTTTCAGCATCTGCCAATCTTCAGTCTTCGAGTGGAGTGAGCTTTGGGATAGGTATATAGGTATCTAGTCCAAATTTAGGAAATTCACATGGCTGGTTTTAAGGTCTGAAATGAAAAGTGTTGACTGCGCTAACCTCTATCTTATATTAATTAAATAAATCAAACAACACCACTTATATTATGACAGTGAATATATATATGAGACAGTGAAACCCAAAAAATATATATATGTACACAAAATATACCACTATATTCTACTGTGCAATTCAACCAATGCCTGTGTCACATCCAATATGTTAACATTAGCCTTTAGATGGTACATCAAAACAACACCACAAAAACTTCCTTAGCCCATCAATATAGCAAATTTTAAATCAAATAATAAATTAATAAATAAATAAGTGTCCAGTGTTTCTGCTGGATTGAATATACCAGCTAATTATTACTAGTGGGTAGAAAAATATATATTTTACAAGTCTCAGTGCAACTCTCCAATGTGAATAAACTACTTCTGTGTGCTTTTATCCCCATCTGTGGTTCCGTACAGCTGGTTCCACCAATATTGTGACAACACCACCACCATATGGATTTTGCCACTCACCAGATACAGGTGAGCTTTCTGATGACGCAATTGTATTTGCGAAACGCATAGAGGCTGCTGGGAAAAATACTACGTCACTTCCTGCTGGGCGAAAACGAGGCTTGAGACGCATGCCGACATAGGAGACACACGGCGATACTTTCACCCATTTAAAACCGCTGGATAGGCTTGGTACCGGCCTATGGGCACATTTGAATGGGAGTTTTATAGTCTCTTTTTAAACTTTTAAATAAATAGTACACATATACTGTGCAATGATCATTGTTTATTTTCTATGAGGACAGATATCTTTTGTACCGATACTATTGGGAAAAGCATAGGCAAAGACCCTGAGTGGAGTGGTTATCCCATTAATGAACCAAAGGCGTGTTGACACCTATATCTGGTGAGTGGCCAATCCATATGATGGTGCTGTTGTCACAATATTGGTGGAACCAGCTGTACGGAACCTCGGATAGGGATAAAAGCACACGGAAGTAGTTTTTTCACTCCACCCAAAGGTGGAATGCATTTTTGACTGCAGCAAACCTTAATATAGTTAGGCTACACATATACAATTTTTGTATTTTTTGCACCAGTGGCTCACATATTTCAATTTCGATTTTAAGGTTTAGCCTACAGATAGATAGTTTGGTGTAGGGCAGCAGCACTTTAATTAGTCAGAATTTTAATTGTCATTATACCTGCTATTTTTTCATCCATAATTGCAAAAAGAAACAAAATTATCTAATAATACACTGTACACAAGGAGGACTGCACCAAAAAAATAAAAATAACATAGAGAAAAGTATTTTTTTTTTAACAAAGGAGCCTAGCACATTTGCTGTTTACTCTATGAAAATACTTAATGTTGAAATGTATTTCTTAAATAAGCTATGTAAAGCAGCTCCATGGAAAAAAATAATACAATGAAGCCACCCAGTAAAAGAAGTCCCACAGCCAGTGGGTCAGAAGTTGCTTGTACTGCTGCTAATTTCTTCCCACCACCATTCCCCGCTCACTGTTCTCTGAGGAAGAGATGATCCTTATTTGCAAATTAAGATAATTTTTGATTTATTTTTACATGGGGTGGTGTTTCTGTGGGTCATGTGTGTATGTCTAAATGATTTGGCCTCAAAACACACACCTACTTCCTGTGTACAGATTCACTTCCGGGCCAATTTATATTGCTTCCTGTTTCAGTGTGTGTGTGTGTGTATCTATCTATCTATCTATCTATCTATCTATCTATCTATCTATCTATCTATAGATGTATAGATGTAGGTTCTTGTGTCCACCAGCAGAGAGAAGTTGGGTAGATGCTACACTCCTAATTCTGGAGGCATAATAATGGTTTAGCACAGGGGTCTTCAAACTACGGCCCTCCAGTTGTTCAGGAACTACAATTCCCATCATGCCTAGTCATGTCTGTGAATGTCATAGTTTTACAATGCCTCATGGGATGTGTAGTTCCTCAACAGCTGGAGAGCCGTAGTTTGAAGATTCCTGATCACTCTAGCATGTCTTGAAAAAAGGTGGTTTTTCATGTCCCTTGTATAATGCCCAAGAAATATTGTTAGGAAATACAAGTGGGTCATGGCACATCTACATTCCAAATTTGGCACTTAAGATGATCATGCACTATGCAATCTGATTGGCCAATCTCTGTATCACTCAATATTTAGGCAAAGTAGGTAATAGGAAGACACACTTGAACAAATATTTCAAAATATAGGAAATCAAACAGGTTCTTGCACTAAATCTAATTTTTTTAAGATCTAACTGATTGCAGTGTATGGTCACCTTTAAAGATCAAGATCTGAAAATATTAATTTATTGGGTTTAGAAACACATCTCTGTTCTTTGTAATGTATAGAAAGATTTGGGTAAAAAAAAGAAAAAAACACATTTCGAAGATATATTAGAAGTGATAGGAATGAGATTAACATCAAAAGGGTTAATTAACTGAGTACTACACTACTAAATGTCTAACAAGACACATCCAATGAGATGAAATGAACCAATTGTATTGGGCGTGCGTTATTATCAATGAGAAAACCGCAGTTACCCTAGCGCCAGTTGCAGTTTACATATGTGGGTATTTATAAGTGTTATTTGCGCTTCAATGTGCGCCGGTTTGCACGTTCAATTAATGACTTTTCCGGCGCACCAATTAATGTATGAACTGGTGCAGTGCCTTCTTCTTAGTAAATCACTACAAATAGCTAATCTTTATCTTCTATATACTTTAGCTCTATGGTACACAAGCAGGGGTTACGATAAGCAGAACGCAGCTGCTTGGTTATGCCCTCTGTGGATTTTGTTCAGTATGATCATAGTATGCACTGGATGACATCAGTTTTTAAATCAGGTCTGCAACCATGTTGATAAAACATATGCAGGCCAAAACTTGGACAGCATAGTAAATAATTAAAACCACCAGATGTTATAAGGTCCTATTTCTGTCAAGCTAGCCAATTATGGAACAATGTTAACATAGTGTAGGTGATTTATTGGTCCCTAGGGGGATCTCCATGCTTTAAATCAGGTAGCGCCTCTGTTTTTCCATTATGCATTTATATGAAAAAATACTACACATTTCAGATGTAAAGTATGTTTTAGTTGATATATTGTGTTATATATATATATTTATTATATACTATTATCAATTTTCCAAGCTTCGCAAAATGTCCAACGTATGTTTAAAGTGTATTTTATAATACAGTGATAGCAAGAAAGAGAGAAGCTACACAAAAAACAGAAGACTACACAAATTGTATATAGAAAATATAAACGTTAACCCAACACTGAAGTAGAAACAAAATACAAAAAAAGAGGAAAGCCAACTTTTTCTTTTCATTTTAACAGTGCTGGAAATATCAGTTGGCATTCACAATTAGAGTGTGAGTATAGTTTTCCCTATGTGCACAATTTTTGTGCTCCTGAACCCCATAATAATAATTCTTATTCAGGATTATGGTATTGTTGCATTGTTTCTTTTGTCTTTCAGTCTGGTTCTCTGAAACCATTCCATTTACTGTAAATGATTTACTAGTAATCAGCTAGATTTTATTTTTTCAAACTATCTCATCGGTCACTTGAGGTTACTTGATGTACATCCTTTCATTATTTGTAATGTTTGCAAGTAAATGCCAAATGCTAGCAATGAATTAAACAATGTATAACAACCCTGTACTGCCCTGAGGTCACAGTCTGGCAGGGAGCTTAGCTGGTGCTGCAGCTGCTAATAAAGCACAATGTTACTGAATGGTCTGTGTCACCTCTGCTGATCTCATTCTCTATTTCTGGTTTATGTTATTGTGAAAACAGTTGAAATAAAAAGTGAAATAAAAAGGGCACTGTGAAGGTTAAGTATTGATATTTCAATATTTTTTCACTTTCATAATGCACTAATATCTAAAATGACTCTGCAAGATTCAAAAAGGTATTTAGATATTTAGCTCTTAGACCCCTTTCACACTGAGTCTCCCCGGGCATCAGCAGTAAAGCAGCGCTATTTTTAGCGCCGGTTTACTGTTGTCTTAGTGGCACTATTCGGCCACTAGCAGGGCAGTTTTAACCCCAGCTAGCGGCCGAAAAGGGGTTAAATCCGCCCGCAAAACGCCGCTGCGGTGGCGCTTTGCCGGCAGTATAGCATCGCTGCCCCGTTGTTTTCAATGGGCAGGGGCATTTTAGGAGTGGTGAGTTCACCGCTCCTAATGCGCTGCAAAGAAGCTGCTGGCAGGACTTTTTCTGACGCCCTGCCAACGCACCGAGGGCTTTCACAATGAAGTGAATGGAGCCGCTGTTTCAGGGTGCTTTGCAGGCGCTATTTTTAACGCTATAGCGCCTGCAAAGCGCCTCAGTGTGAAAGGGGTTTTAAAGTGTATCTAAACCTAAAAACAAAAATGTAAAATATTGCCGTTTACCAATACTTAAATGTGGTGGCTGCATTTATTTTCTTTTTTTAGGGTTTTTTCCTGTATTTTCACATGTGGATCTGGCTAGTAAGGCTAGCAAATCTTTCTTTAACAGACAAAGCTGTCCAGCAAAAGTGGCAGTAAGGCCTTGGTTCAGCCGGGGCATACATAAACATACACCAATATAGGGCCATGCTTACCCACACAGGGATACAGAGGTGTTCCGTGCAGGCAGTCTATCTTCTGTCAATTAAGAAACAGCTGCTGCTCCCAATCAGTGTTGCCAACCATCATTATATTTACTGGAGGCCAGTAAAAAACAGGTACTTTTCTCCTGCCAGTAAATGTCAGCAACAGGAAAAGGTTGCCAGTAAAACATTTGGCTGTGATTGTTGGCCGTCAGTGTGTTTGGGCGCAGGTCTGGCGGAGACTGGTGCGCAGTTATGTTGGAACAGAAAGGGGCCATCCCCAAACTGTTTCCACAAAGTTGGGAGCATGAAATTGTTCAAAATGTCTTGTTAAGCTGACACCTTAATGCCCCGTACACACGGTCGGATTTTTCGACGGAAAATGTGTGATAGGACCTTGTTGTCGGAAATTCCGACCGTGTGTAGGCTCCATCACACATTTTCCATCGGATTTTCCGACACACAAAGTTTGAGAGCAGGATATAAAATTTTCTGACAGCAAAATCCGTTGACGGAAATTCCGATCGTGTGTACACAAATCTGACGGACAAAGTGCCACGCATGCTCAGAATAAATACGTCACGTTTTACGTCACCGCGTTTACAACGATCAGATTTTCCGACAACTTTGTGTGACCGTGTGTATGCAAGACAAGTTTGAGCCAACATCCGTCGGAAAAAATCCTAGGATTTTGTTGTCAGAATGTCCGAACAAAGTCCGACCGTGTGTACAGGGCATAAGAGTTCCCTTCACTGGAACTAAGGGGCCAAGCTCAACCCCTACAAAACAACCCCACACCACAATCCCCCCTCCACCAAATGATTTGCACCAGGTCCATAATGACATGGATGAGCGGGTTTGGGGTGGAGAAACTTGACTGGCCTGCACAGAGTCCTGACCTCAACCTGAAAGAACACCTTTGAATTAGAGAGGAGTCTGCGAGCCAGGCCTTATCGTCCAACATCAGTGCCTGACCTCATGCACTTCTGGAAGAATGGTCAAACATTCAAATAGACACACTCCTAAACCTTGTGCACAGCCTTCCCAGAAGAGTTGAAGCTGTTCTAGCTGCAAATGGTGGATGGATGGATGTCACATTGGGAGCAGTGGCTGTGTCCATGTACCCATTGCTTCCCAGTTGACAGCAATGGGATTGCCTGCACAGGGAAACTCAGAACCAGTGGCGGCTGGTGCTTAACCACTTCCATACCAGGTCATAGTAAAATTACACCAGCAGTAACATCTCCTCCCTCCGGGTGGACGTCATATGATGTCCGTCCATTCTCGCCGCTCTTGCGGCGCTTGGGGATGAAGCATGTCCCTCGGGACACAGCTTATCCCCAATCAGTGTAAGAAGCCAATAAAAATGTCTCTTTACCACGTGACTGGCTGTGTCCAATCACAGCCGGTCAAAAGCACTGTCCTCGTGCATGCCGCTCATGCGTGCCCCCAGAGGAGCGCAGAGCGGCGATTGGGGACAAGGCGTGTCAGTCTGACACAGCCTATCCCCAATCGGGTTAAAGAGCCAATGACATTCTGAGGATGAGTCGCGTTCAGGTCAGCCGTTGATAAGCAGAACCCCAGACATGATTGAGCGAGTGTGGCATATGCTGGCACAAGATCGGTGACTGACTCTACGATTGATAGCAGAGGAATTGGTCATCAGCAAGGACACAGTGTGCATCATCGTCCACAAAGATTTGGGTAAGAGATCTGTTCTGGCTTTGTGCAGCACAAGCTGACAGACGACTGGAAAGCAAAACCTCTGGAGATTTTATTACCATGTGCGAACATGATCCATCCTTTCTGCGAGCCATCATCATAGGGCATGAGACCTGGTGCTAACAGTTCGATCCGGGTTCCAAGCGGCAATCGATGGAATAGCATTCACCGTCTTCCCGCGACCCAAAAAGAGTAGCCTGCAAGTGTCCCCAAGGTCAAGACAATGTTGCTCACCTACTTTGACAACACTGGCATTATCCATAAGGAATTCGTTCCCATTGGTCAAACAGTGAATACTGCATTCTATGAGGAAGTTTTTAAACGGTTGCTAAAATGCATCCGCTGTGTTCGGCCAGAGTTGCACAGGACTGGACAGTGGATGTATCTGCACGATAACGCGCATGCACACTGTGCAATCCATGTGCGCCAATGCTCAGCATGACGTACCTGTTCTCGATCATCCACCGTAGTCCCCTGTGGACTTCTTTCTGTTTCCCCCGCCTAAAGAGTTTCATTAAAGGCACCCATTTTGCGGACGTGGCAGCAATCGAAGAATGTGTGACAGCGGTTCTGCAATTGATTCCTAAAGAGGCCTTTGCTGACAGTTTCCAGAAGCTTTATGAACTTTGCCAAAATTGTGTTGTGAAGGATGGCGATTATTTTGAAGGCCAATAAAGGTCATTTGTACCTTCTGTTTTGTTTGTTTTCTGATACCATTCACCAAACTTTTTAGACACACTTCGTATATGCACTCGCCCCTCTACAGACTTCTATATTAAGCCTGATAGTAAAGGACTTCTAGCCTCTTCCAAGGACTCCCTCTCTAAGGAGATTATACAATGTTTCATTTCTTTGAGTTTAAAACTCTCCCTCCACTCCTTCTCAGTTAGAGACAAAATAGAGACTTCTAGTGCTCTCTGTTTAAATCAAATATTAAAATAAACATACAATCAGAACATTCACATAAATGAACATAGTATAGGGCTTCAAAGAAATGCTCTAAACAGAGGCCAGTTAAAACACATCCTTAGTCTCCATCCCACAGATATGCAGCGATAAATACTGGTCTACGTCCTCATTGTGTGATGACGTCATACACTGTAAGAAGGAGTTACACTGTATGTCATTGCATAACGCGAAATGAATGTATGTATTACAGCATTACATCCACTATGGTGTCATTTCTTGTGAATGGCACCCGAATATACCTTCATAAAGCATGTGTACTGCAACATACTACTGTGCAGCATAACATATGGCTTCCTGTGTGTTGCACTGTGATAAAAAAAAAAAAATCAAACTATAACTATTTTTTTTTGGTGCGCTGACATGAGCTGCAGCCCATCCATTTTTAACGGGCTGCCTAATGCAGCACACTGCAGCGCACCTAAAAATGTGTGCTGCAGCACCCTGCATTGTGTGAATAGGCCCTCAATGCCTAAGTTAAAGCTCAACTCAGAGCATCATCATCCTTTTATTACCTTTAGAGTGTTTAGTAGGTGTTTATCTAATAAGCCACGTAGGTTATTTTCAGCTTATTTTCTGCTTTGTTTAAACAGCTTCAACAGGCTGTTAGCAGAAATTTCTCCAGTAGAGACACAGACAACAATAAGAATGTGTTAGAGGTGTCGACCTTCCCAGCTCTATCTAAGACTTTGAAAATTGTCTACAGTTGGGATTTAATCAGTGCTGACAGCCAGGAACAAATATATTATTATACAGGATTTATATAGCGCCAACAAATTGTGCAGTGCTTTATCTGAACATAAATCTATAAATCTTAAACTAACTTTAGGAATCAAGGACAGTTGTTTGCTATGATGCTTAGAGCAATGTAATATTTTGTTTGTATTATTATGAAAACAATTGCTCAAACAATTCTGAACAATATGCCTAGGTTGATATTGTATTGAATGTATTTAGCAAATGTGTTCCCTGCACAATTCTGCTCCACAACAACTTTAACCAACTCTGCCATCTAGTGGCCATATTACATATTGCAACCAATTTTAGCATTTTACCCTACTTAGCATTTGCTTTTTACTGTTAGAGAAAATTGAGTACTGTCCGTGATACTTTTTTTATTTGCACTAACATACAATTTTTCAGGACAAGCTTTCGGGGTATGTCCCCTTCTTCAAGGTCCAATCAGTACTGCTTGGACCTTGAAGAAGGGGACATACCCCGAAAGCTTGTCCTGAAAAATTGTATGTTAGTGCAAATAAAAAAAGTATCACGGACAGTACTCAATTTTCTCTGTCACAATTGCACTAATACGGCTACAACAAATCAAGTATGATGGAAGATACTTTTTACTGTTGAAATTTCAAAGAGAAACTGCCACCTTCAAAAGAATTCTTGGACATGTTGCAAAACATTGATTTGACAAAATAACATGAGTTGTTTAATGTTTGGATTAAAGTTACCATGTAATACTCTGGGTCCTGTGATTGAATTATTGCTGTCATCAGGGAAAGCGGCAAATAAAAGGCCCCATAAAACTGGCGATTTAATAATGCGGACGATTTGAGAGTGGCAGCAAAAATTTTAACAAGTAAAAAGATTTCAGCATTGTCTTAAAAATGTTACAACAGGATTGTACAACCTGCCTGATAGGATACTTCACTACTTCACTTTATGTTCCTGTGACTTGACTGGGGAAAACTCCCCATTATTGACACTACAGGCAATAAAGCTTTTAACTCTTCCATATTCTAAAAAAATTAAAAAGGCAGGGGTAGGCAAATTTTGAGAGATGGAGATCTACTTAAATAACACTGATGAAGTCAAAGATAACCAGGCACAGTGTGCCCCCCCCCCCCCCCCCAAGAAAAAAAAAAAAAAACAGTAAGACCGACCTTTTTTTACTCAGAACAAAAATAAGTATTACAGAAGAGTGCAGGGTTTAGAAGTGCGTTGTGCAGAGAATGCAGGGTTCACCAGTGCGTTACACTCAGAATACAGAGATCAGAAGTGCGCTATGCTGAGAATGCAGTCTTCAGGAGTGCATCATGGTCAGAATGCAGTGATCAGGAGTGCATTGCGGTCAGAATGCAGTGATCAAGAGTGCGTTGTGGTCAGAATGCAGGGATCAGGAGTGCGTTGGGATCATAATGCAGGGATCAGGAGTGTGTTGCGATCATAATGCAGGGATCAGGAGTGTGTTGCAGTCAGAATGCAAGGATCAGGTAGGAGTGTGTTGCGGTCAGAATGTAGTGATCAGGAGTGTGTTGTGGTCAGAATGCAAGGATCAGGTAGGAGTGTGTTGCGGTCAGAATGTAGTGATCAGGAGTGTGTTGTGGTCAGAATGCAAGGATCAGGTAGGAGTGTGTTGCGGTCAGAATGTAGTGATCAGGAGTGTGTTGTGGTCAGAATGCAAGGATCAGGTAGGAGTGCGTTGCAGTCAGAATGCAGTGATCGGGAGTGCATGGCGATTAGAATGCAGAGTTCAGGAGTGCGTTGCAGTCAGAATGCAGGGATCAGGAGTGTGTTGCGGTCAGAATGCAGGGATTAGGAGTGTGTTGCGGTCAGAATGCAGGGATCAAGAGTGCGTTGCGGTCAGAATGCAGGGATCAAGAGTGCGTTACACTCAGAACGCAGAGATCAGAAGTGTGTTACGGTCACAATGCAGGGGTGGGGGGGTGATGTGAAGGGTGGTAGAGGACACTGCTATTGGGGGTGACCCTGCCCATAACTGTGTCCTCTGCCCCCTTCACACCACCTCTCCACAAACATACACGCACACAGTGGTGTCTTCTGCCCCCCCTCCCCTTCACATATAGCAGTAACCCCCCTTCCCTCCTCCCATACCACAGTGGAGACCAGGAGGCAGCACAGTTCTGGAGAGAGGGGCGGGAGCTGGCAGAGTGACATTTTTTGTATTAGCAAGCTGATGATTGGTTGCTCAGGATCACCCTGTGTGCTAGCAATCAATTTCCAGTGGTTTAAAGGGGAAGAAAGGGGAAGAGAAGGCCACATGGAAACCCTACAATTCCAGACATTGTGAGATCAGTGGAGTAGATGGACAAACAAGCTTACATCTAGGAGTTACACCTAGGAATATATTACGCTCTCCAGAGACTGAGCAGCTTACCTGAAAGTTATAGTGCTAAAGAGTAGTATTAAGTCATTGCAGAATATGAATAGTGCTGGACATCTGTAAGACTAGGAGACTACTGCACCTCAAAAAATTGCAACTCAAGATGTCTTTAGGATTATTCAGGATTTATTTTAATATGTTATAGCGCAGTCACAATCCTCCTTTTGAATCGTTGTACAGCACATTTTGTGTTTTGAGTGACTGCAGCTGTTTATTAGGGTATTGCGTTGGTTAAAGTTTATACCAGAGCCCCATCTCTGGCATTTAGTTGTAAAGCTTGAATTTTTTTTTTTTTGGTTTGACATGCCTTTTGTAGCAGTAGTGTAATATTATTTTACTTAGAGACCTATATGTTCCCACCATGATGAAGCATAGGAATCTTATTTGAAGCAATATGAGATAAGGATTCTTTCTAATGTCTTGCTCCATGTTCCTTACTAATGTGTTTTGTTAAAGGCCCACATCGCTATATTCTTAACCCCAATAAATTAAAACAAGCACAGTCACTTTAAATTATGAAGCCACACACTATCAGTCAGCCCAAGTGTGCGGATTCATCCTTTATTGAGCGTTAGCGATAATGGGCTGGATGGGCCCCCTAGATGCCTGCACCTTAAAATGGTTGTAAACCATCACCTTGTAAAACAGCAAATTCGGTTTAACCACTTCCCGCCCAAGGTACGTCATATGACGTTCTTGACTTTGTGCAGGTGTATCTGAATGATGCCTGCAGCTACAGGCATCATTCAGATATCATCTTTTTCAGCCGGTGATTCCCTACACCAAAAGAATGATCATAGTGGCTGTTCCACCACTTGATAATTCTTACGGGCTGCGAGAAGGGACGTCCCCCCCCCTCCCACTGCCCTCTGATGCTTCTACCAACTCACCACTGCGACTGGTAAGTTGGAGAACGGACCCGCCGGCCCCGGATACTTTTAAAAAGTGTCAAACTAAAAAAAAGACATGTAAAATTAACAATTAAAAAAAAAATGTAAAGCACCCCTGTCCTCATGTGCTCGCACGCAGAAGCGAACGCATACATAAAAAAATATGAAAATGGTGTTCAAACCACACATGTGAGGTATCGCCGCGACCGTTAGAGCAAGAGCAATAATTCTAGCCCTACATCTCCTCTGTAACTCAAAACAAGTAACCAGTAAAAAATTTTAAAACGTCGCCTATGGGGATTTTTAAGTACCGAAGTTTGGCGCCATTCCACAAGCGTGTGAAATTTTGAAGCATGACATGTTAGGTATCTATTTACTTGGCGTAACTTCATCTTTCATATTATGCAAAAAAATTGGGCTAACTTTAATGTTTTTTTTTTTTTTTTAAAGCATGCAAAAAAAACGTGTTCGAAAAATTGCTGCGCAAATACCGTGCGAGATAAAAAGTTGCAATGACCGCCATTGTATTCTCTAGGGTCTTTGCTAAAAAAAAACATATATAATGTTTGGGGGTTCTATGTAATTTTCTAGCAAAAAAAATATGAATTTTACATGTAGGAGAGAAATGTCAGAATTGGCCTGGATGGGAAGTGGTTAAATTAGAAATGAAAAGAAAAACATTTGTATATAGATATAAAAAAAATTATACATTTTTATAAGTTATCACATACCCTCTGTTCTCAGCTGCATATAAGGGAGCACTCTGATGTGAACATGGCACTCATCCTGACTGCTGCACTCCATATGTTGTTTTATTGTTACTTACTTCTGACCCCTGCACTCTACATTGTACATAGACCTGACCAAGGTGTTCATTGTCTCAACAGTTGCTGGTTTTAATGAAGTTCTTCTTAGGCTAGTAGGCTCAGTAAGGCAAAAATATCCTTTTTTGTGAGCATAATGTGATGTATGGAGACTTTTAATTTAAAAAATATCTATCTTTTGTCCCGAGGTTTATTTGTGTCTTTAAGATTGTCAGTTTTGGCACAGTATTTCATATTTTGCGGATACAAGGACTGTGGTATATGTGTGCAGTGTATACAGCAGGCACAGATTCTATTCAATCCCCCTCTAAGACCCTCCCATTTGCCATGTCCATTTTTTACTGTGCCACGCTATGCCTTTAGGAACATGTTACTGTTGCTAAAGCACCCCAACCCCATACTTTGACAGCTGGTGAGGTTTTATGAACCCTGCAGCTGCTGTCACATTTAAAATCTGTATATTAATCATAGGCGTGCGCACAGGGTGTGCCCCATGCGCATTAGTGTTATCGCTCTATGTAGCAGCAGGAACATGGTAAAGATCTCCCTCTTACCTGCTCTGCCATAAGAAAAGTGTTTATGCTCTTCTCTTTCACTGTGCCGGAAGGGAGATCAATGTGACGGGGTCATATATATGTAGGCACATACACATGCATGTGTGTTTGAGCTTAAGGGTGCACACCCTAATGCAACAGGCTGCGCACGCCTATGCTACTCATTGATAATTTTTCCCCTCCCCTTTCTGTCAAATACCCCCTGTAGTACCTCTGCATAGGAAGGGAGATCAATGTGCCGGGGTCATATATATGTAGGCACATACACATGCATGTGTGTTTGAGCTTAAGGGTGCACACCCTAATGCAATAGGCTGCGCACGCCTATGATATTAATACTTGTATACTTCTCTCCACATTTACCTGCAGACAAAGACAACCAGCAAAGTGACAGTTGCAAGTGTTGGAACAAATTATAACACTTCCAGGACTGTTTTTAACAGTCATTCTTTACTTACATGGTTTAAATCTTAAAAACTCTGTTAAAATGTCTCCAGCAATTTTAGGCCTGCGACATACTACCGATTTTGTTGCTGGTGGCATATTGGTATCGACAGGATTGCTATAGTGTGCCAGGAAAACACCTTTTTCTATGGCATTACTGCCTAGTTAGCTGGACTAGCAAATTGTCATTACCTTTTTAGCCAAAACTATGAGGAATCAATGCCTCGCTGGTCTGGCCAGTAAGGGAGCGACATTGTAGAAACAGGTTAGGGTTATCAATGCCCTTATTAGGAAGGAAATAGGGTTTGGGTAAGTTTTACTTGTTCACTTTAGTTACTGTATAAAAGTACTGTTATTGCTGTCTGTATGCTTTTCGGAAGAATTCTCCCTAATGCTGAGCCAATAACAGGACACGAAAAGAAAAACACAGGCAGCAAAAAAAATTCTCTACATATCCTATACAGATCAAATTTTTAAAAATAAACATTTTTCATGTAATATTTTCTATCTACCTATCCCCATCTCTACTACCATGATTGTGTAGTGATATTTGCTGCACTTCCTAACCCTCAGACCTTATTTTTCTGTGGCTCCATGCCTGAAATGCGTAGCGCAACTGCATTACCCACTCAACAGAGTGTTACCTAGCTTGGCCATTGGAGGCTGCAGTTAGAATATTTAAACCTGCACACAAATACTAGGGCCAATTTAGACAATAGCCAATTAACCTACATGGTGGGAGTGAGAGGAAACCCACACAATATGCATATACCTATATACTGTACCTTGTATGTAAATCTAAAACTGGTATAGAGGAACTCACATGTCTTGCAGAGGAGATAGATCAAAACAGCAGTGTTTTTATATTCGACAATATTCGCGGCAGGCAAAAATGTAAAACGTGAAAGGTGTCCAATACTTTGTTTTTCTATAAGGCATTTTAAATGTAAAAATATTCCTGGCTAGAAATTAGCCAGGATAAACGTGAATTAGAATGCATAAGGAATTGGACCTGTTCAACTCAATCCCGGGTTCACTGGAAGGCAGTGATTTTTTTTGTTAAAGTGGTTGTAAAGTCAGAGAAGGATTAGTGCCAGCCCCTCTGTTATACCAAGGTATACTACACAGTGTAAATGTTTGCTTAACTGCTTGACAACTGTATACTGTATACAGTATATACAGCAGCAAGGCGGCTCTCCTGAGCTGGATCACGTACCTAGTACGTGATTAAGCACTTCCGGGTCTGGGGCGCGCACGCACACCGTCGGCAACCCACTCCTGCTGTGATTGGACACTGCCGATCATTCAGGAAACAAGAACAGCGGTCTGCCTATGTAAACAAGATCGCCGTTCTGTTAGTAGAGAAGGAAGTGATCCCGTGTTTCTGTAAAGCAGGAACACAGATCTCTGCCTTTCCGATAATACAAGCCCCTCCCCCACAGTAACAAAGCACATTTTAGGCACGCAGTTAACCCTTTGATTGCCCCCTTCCCAGCCAGTGTCATTAGTACAGTGACAGTACATATTTTTTAGCACTGATCACTGTAATAATGTCACTGCTTGCCAAATTTGTCACTTAGTGTCTGATTTGTCCACCACAATGTCACAGTCCTGCTATAAGTCGCTGATCAATAAATAAAAATTCCATAAATATATCCCATAGTTTGTAGACACTATAACTTTTGAGCAAACTAAACATTATACGCTTATTGGGATTTCTTTTTTTTTTTTTACCAAAAATATGTAGCAGAATACATATTGGCCTAAATTGATGAAGAAATTAGATTTTTTACATTCTTTTTTTGGATATGTTTTATAGCAGAAATTATTGGGGGTTTTTTTTCAAAATTGACAGTCTTTTGGTGATAAAATATCACCAAAAGAAATCTCTATTTGTGGGAAAAAAAGGACGTACATTTTATTGGGTACAGCATCGCACAACCGCGCAATTGTCATTTAAAATAACATAATGACATATCACAAAAAATGGTCTGGTCATGAAGGGGGAGCTGAAATGGTTAAAATGATGCCAATAAATACCTTTTTTCAGATCGCCTATGTGCGGTAACATGACCTCCCACCTCTCTCCTCCCCAGATCTAAGGGCTACGGTGGAAGGGGCTTCAGCCGGGAGGTCATGTGACCCCTCCCGCTGTAGCCCTTAGATCGGGGGAAGAGAGTGGTGGCAATCTGAAAGAAGGCATTTAGCGGCATCATTTTAAACAAACATTTACATTGTGTAGTATGCCTTGGTATAACAGAGAGGCTGGTAGTAATACTCTGACTTTACTGCCAGCGATTCATAGAGGCAGGAGGGGAAAGGCGGGGAAGAGATCGCTCACACACAGGAGCTGACAGGCAGGGAGGAAGGGGGAGAGCGGGAGGGGGGAGAGCAGCAGGATGACAGAGGCACGTAAACTGACCACGGCATCATGGATCAGCAGCCATGATTACCGTGTTCAGTTTACATAGGGGGACACAGTTACAGGCAGGATCAACCAGGTTTTTACAGCATACAAAGGGGCAGATTAGACAGCACAACCACTATGCTGTTTAACCCGCATTAGAGGAACAGAATTTTTTTTTTATGGTTACAACCTCTTCAACAACCCAATGCACTCTGTAAAGAAGTAAGAACTACTAACCAGTTCACTTTTTAGCCCCTGAAGCATAAAGTCCACTCTTGTCCATTAACCTGGTGGGATTCAATAAACTTTCTGCCCCATGTGCCTGTAATGTAATTGGCCAAGGGAAGTAGTATACCGTCTTAAAGGGTGCTTTCCTAGTATAGTACATCCTAGTTAGGACAGTAATATCACAGAAGATACCTGCTTTAGAAGGGCTCCAGCTGCTGCTCTGCTGAAAGAAAGTGTACTAGCAAGCAGTCCTTTGCACAATGTTTAAGCAGTTCACTTGCCCAGTGATGGAGCTCATTGGAAATATCTTTTATATTATAATAAGTTTTTTTTTTTATCCCTACATTCTGACCCTCCTTCCTTCCTATTTAAAAAAAAAAACCCAAGGTGTCTTTCACTGTCATGAGTTTTTTCTGCTTAAAGAAATCCTATCAAGGCCTAAAAGTGGATTGGGCAGCAATCTCCTGTCTTTTCACTTTGGCATTGAAAACAATTTATATTCAAAGGTTCCTGTTGAATGAATCAAATTTTTAAAGCAAAAGTTTAGTGGAAAAAAAAAAAAAACAGCACCCGGGATGGTATTTACTCTAAATGAACAGGACATGCAGGACGTTGTTGCGTTTGATTCAAATCTGAAGTCCTCTGCCCCCAGATTCCCCCACAGCAGTGATCTTCTGGTGGTAATGTAAGCAGCCGAACCTGTCACAAGCACTGTGACCCCGTGCTTCATTCTTACAAGCTGTACTATTTGTTCCCACAATGAAAAGCACTCTATAAATGGAGGACAGGTGGATAAATTAAAGCTCTACCTCCCCCATTCATCAACATCTTTTTCAGTGGAATATCACCACTGCAGGGTATCCAGGGGCAAGCAGAACTATAGGCAAAAGGTTTTTTTTTCATATTGGATAGAACAAGGGAGGCTTTTAATCTGTCAGATTTTTTTTTACCATCTGTGTCCCTTTGTGGAGATTTTCCCTTTTACTTCCTGTTCCATAGCCAAAACAGGAAGTGAGAGGAAATCCTTACAAATTAAGGGAATTCCTTGGGGACCCCCAAATCACCAGAACTAGTGTACCCATTGGAAGATTTCCCCTCTATTACTTTTCTGGGGATAACCCAAAATTTGGGATTTTCTTTTACTTTCACTTTCAATGTTAATGGTTAACAGGACAAATAGAGAGGGAGAATCTCTTTAACGGGGACACAGACAGCAATACAAACTGACAGAGGTTCTAATCCCTCTCCACTCTATCCAAAACAAAACAAAAAAAGTTTTGCTTTTAGTTATACTTTAAGTTTTTAATCGATCACAGTAGCCACCAGTGCACAGGTCAATCTTCATGTATGGTAAGTAACGTCCCTGGTGCTGTTTAACCACTTGCCGCCCGCCATATAGCAAAAAGACGGCTGCAAAGTGGTTTCAATATCCTGACTGGGCGTCATATGACGTCCTCAGGATATTAAGCCCCTGGGGGCGCGCATCACGGTGATCGTTGTTGCGGTGTGTCCGTCTGACACACTGCAACTCTGATCTAGGTAAAGAGTCTCTGATGGAGTCTCTTTACCACGTGATCAGCCGTGTCCAATCACGGCTGATCACGATGTAAATAGGAAGAGCCAGTGATCGGCTTTTCCTCACTCGCGTCTGACAGACGTGAGTAGAGGAGAGCCGATCGAGTGCTCTCCTGACAAGGAGGGTCTGTGCTGATTGTTTATCAGCACTGCCCCCCCTCGGATCCCACCCAGGACCACCAGGGAAGCCACCCAGGACCACCAGGGAAGCCACCCAGGATCACCAGGATGGCCATCCACACTGGACCACCAGGTATGCCCCCTAGACCCCCAGGGAAATACTAATCTGTGCCCAGGCAGCTGCCAATCAATGCCCAGGCAGCTGACAACAATCAGTGCCCTCTCACAATGCCTACCACTGCCAGTGCCACCAGGGATGCCTATCAGTGCCGCGTATCAGTGCCCAGCAGTGCCGCCTATCAGTGCCCATCAGTGCCGCCTATCAGTGTCCATCAGTGCCGTCTATCAGTGCCATCCATAAGAACCCATCTTTGCAGCCTTTCAGTGCCCATCAGTGTCGCCTATCATTGCCCACCAGTACCACCCATGAGTGCCCATCAGTGCCGCCTATCAATGCCCATCAGTGCTATATATCAGTGCCACCCATCAGTGCCGCCTACCAGTGCCCATCAGTGCCGTATATCAGTGCACGTCAGTGCCCACTCATTGGTGCCACCTCATCGGTGCCGCCTTATCAGTGCCTGTCAGTGCTGCCATATCAGTACCCATCAGTGAAAGAGAAAACTTACTTATTTACAACATTTTTTAACAGAAACAAAAGCAAAACTTTTGTTTTTTTCAAAATTTTCTGTCTTTTTTTATTTGTTTAGCAAAAAATAAAAACCGCAGAGGTGATCAAATACCACCAAAAGAAAGCTCTATTTGTGGGAACAAAATGTTAAAAATTTAGTTTGGGTACAGTGTTGTATGACCGTGCAATTGTAATTCAAACTGCGACAGCACTGAAAGCTGAAAATTGGTCTGGGCAGGAAGGTGTATTAATGCCTGGTATTGAAGTGGTTAAAAAAAAAATCACTAAGCTTCAGTTTTAACTGATTGCCCACTTATTTCTAAAATCTTTATAACTCAGCTAGCAGTAGACATAAAAATTGAGCTGTGTCATATACCTGTCATGTAGTATGTATAATTGAAGTCATTGGACCTAACAGCAGTTGTTATGTCTCCAATGATTTCAGTGACAGTTATAATGAAATGGCTAAGAGAAGGGCAAGTAACCTTGATTTTTTTTACAGTGTATTTGAAAAACTTTTTTTTAATGTTGTCAGGCGTCAACTATGTAGATGTTGGCTGATTTTCTCATTTTGAATCTAATCTTCCCTAAAATGCAGTGTTGCAAGTCGTCAGCATTTTTACTAGCAGCCAGTAAAAACCAGTCACTTTTCCCCTGCCAGTAAATGCCAGTGACAGGGAAAGATTGCCAGTTAAAAATATGGCTGACGTTCGACTCGGAACTGCAGCCAAGGCCATCTGAGTGCCTGCTATAGTGCCAGCGGGGGGTTGGTTTGGTAGAGGCAGTGCCTTATGCCGTGTACACACAAGTGGACTTTTCGACAGCAAAGGTCCAATGGAATGAATCCGCCGGACAATTCGATCATGTGTGGGCTTCATCGGACCTTTGCCAGCGAAAAATCAGACGGACTTTAGAAGTAGAACATGTTTCAAATCTTTCCGATGGACTCGAGTTCGGTGGAAAAATCAGTTCGTCTGTATGCTAGTCCGACGGACAAAAAGGGACGCAAGGGTAGCTATTGGCTACTGGCTATGAACTTCCTTATTTTAGCCCGGTCGTACGTCATCACATTCGAATCCGTCAAACTTTGGTGTGATCGTGTGTAGGCAAGTCCGTTTCGTCAGAACTCCGTCGGAAGTCAGTCGAAAAGTCCTTCGGCGTTCAATCCGTCGAAAGTCCGCTTGTGTGTACACGGCTTAAGTGTGACGTGTGATGTCATGGCACAAGGGAGCCAAGCAGAGCAGCCCGAGCCTCCGGCAAGCTGGGAGCGGGACTATTAGTGATGTTTGGACTAGAGTGGACTGAAGGTACCACCTGGCGTGGGGAGAGGCTGCCACTGTGACTCATGAGGGACATGTCCTGTCTTTGTCATCTATGCTGCTGCACACTGCTGTCAGTGTCACTATGAGAGTCAATTTCATGTGTGTGCGCCTGCCCATTCTAATTTCTTGCCCTCCTGATTCCTTTCCCTGAGCTACTTACTTACTATACCAAAAATAAAATAAGAAATATGTTTTTTTACCTTAATATCTACCTTAAATCATATCGCTAACTGCATATTGTACTTGTTTCTAGCCTAAATACTGAAATTTGCACTTAAAGCTGTAATTTTGTAACTTTTAGAAATGTCAGCAAAGACTTGGCTCTGCCAGAAAATTTCTGGGTGTCATGTCAGTAAAATTCAATCTGGTAGGTTGGCAACACTGCTATAATGAAATTTCTGCATATAAAAGCTTAAAGCAAAGATAGGTAAAACAGATATGGTGAATTCATTGGTGATTTTCTGCTATTTTCAGTCTTTTAAATCTGATTAGTATCACTGGACTATTTAGTAACTGAATACAAGTAAGACACGCTGTTCTTTATAAGTATGTGCTTTGTTAGAAACATCCGCATTCTAATAACACAGGCATGGCCATTGATTTATACAATACTATTACCCACTATCACCACTTGGTGTCAGAAATGTAATATCTCATCCTTCTTCAATAAAACATTCCTTGGAAGGAAACATTTTTGGATTGTTCATCAGAGCAGACGTCTCTGAAAAACTGTTTTGAACATTTGGAGGAAAAAAAAAATATGGAACATATTATTTGGATTGCAAAACTTGTACAGTAAAATTGTTAACATGTTCAGTCAACTGATCAAAAATTTCTAGCAATGCGATACTCCCTAGGGTCTCCTGACATAGCAGCCTGGAAAAAATGGAATACATAATGTTCCAAATATAAACCCGATTCATATGACTTAAATTATACATTGCTTTAGTGAAGAACAAAACAAAGGCTGTCTCCTGCCAGGACCGGTACAGTTAATGTTGTGATACGCTGTGCCGCTGTTTGGTATTCTGGGCTGTTTGCTTACAGATGGAGCAGAATGTAAAGCTCATACCAACAGATGTGTTGAAGATTCAACAAGCAAAACTGATACACCAGGTATACTTAGGGACTGATGTATAAGGAATTATCATACTCAGTAGTACATATTAATGTTTAATCCTATTCAACAGAATTAAAAAAAGATTCTTAATAGTTAACTCCACTTCTTAACTCCTTAAAAAAAAATTAGCACATAAAAAAAAAAAAATAGTATGGTAGTACAATTACTACACAAGCCATGTTGCAGTGGAACATTATTAAAATTACCTTTCCTTTTCAGTCTGCAGCCATTGTAATTTTCTGTAAAACTGAATGCAATATAGCATCCTAGAGGCATTCTGTAAACTGTTTGTGTACGGCCCTAGAAATGTCATGTCCTGCTTGTGTGATTGGCTCACTGATTTTTCAGGAAGTATTCATTGAGGTACAAGTCAAATTTTAGATGAGATACTCCTGATGAGTTAAATACCTCCCAAGGGATGCAGACACTGCAGCTTTTCTTATTAGAACACTGAGAGGGCACCAGGTGTTTATAATGAACCAAATCCTGCCATTCAGAATCAGTCTGCAAGGGACATGAAACAACCTGTTTTTGTTTTGTTTTTTCAAAACAACAAAAGGTAGGAATGTGCTACAAAGTGTGTTCAAATATCTTGCAATGTATATTGGTCACCCAGAGGGGATTGTTTTCTTTCTCAGCAAAATTGGAGATACTCTTTAAATCAAATTGACTATTTGCAATAGAGAAATTCAGACTATAGCGGATTTTATAGATTACTGTATTGATAAATATTGTATAATTGTCACTTAAAAATTAAGGCCCAAATTAGGTTTCATACATCTTTTTTTCTTAATATAGTCTGGTGCGGCCATATCTTATTTTGTTTTACCTGGCAAAGGCTTAAAATAACTAGGAAATAAGTGGAAATGAGCTTCCTGTGCTTACACTGTGGTGCTTAATGCATAAATGAATAACAGACACTCCCCTATGTACGTGTATCCTAGTAAAATCCTTTTCTTAATCCATCCACAAAAATAAAAGCTAACAGACAAGTTAACACATTTCTGCCCAAAAGGACCTTAGTTTTAAATAGTTATGGGCAGAAACGCTTCAATTTGTCCCTGAGCTTTTATCCCTGTGAATGGATTAATAAAAATAAGATTTTACTGCAGCTCTTTGGTGTGCCGATCGATTTGTATGGATTCAAGCTTCATCAGTTGTATGGCTAAGGATCTAGCACATGCTTGTCTGCTTCCATCTGATAATGGCTGTCAGGTTGTAGCTCCACCCCTCTTTTCCTTGTCTTAAGGATCCTCTATAGATTTTCTATAGATTTATGCAGAGGGAGGGAGAGGGAGTCTGACTAGATCTTTTAAATTACTGGACAGTGTAGTCAAGCTCTGCTGCCTGTTAAGACTGTGCAGCCATATTTAGACACCATAAAACTGCTCAAAAATGGAGGTGAGACTGTGAAAATTCAGGTTAGTACATTGCCCATCTATCTACTTCTGTGACTTCAGTTGGGTTTTCACCAGCTGAGTACCAGTCTGTATATACTTCTCTATTATAGAGCTATTCTTTAGTTTGCAGTGTTGACTGACAATTAATCCGGCATGCAATAGAGTGCCAAAGTGAATTTTTTCATCATTTTCCAGACAGGTCAAGCTTTATTTTTGTGGTATTTACAAAAACTGGGTTTTTTATATTCACTCTATGTGACTTAATCGTCCAGCAACCAGCTTGGGTGCCTCCGTCAAGATATAGCTTCCTCCAATCTGAAACCAGGAACCAGGTATTATAGCTGAATATTGCACCCAAGATACTAGACGACACTAGCTTAGGTACATACTGAATATGTAACACTTTATTTTAAACTCAAACAGAATACAGTATATACCATGCAAGATCAGATGAGTTTGATCACATTATCCCAACAATACAAACTGTAAACAGGGGGCTACCCTCAAGGGTCTCTGATAGCCTCATCAGCACTCCATGTCCAGCTTCCACCCGAACTCCATTACCACTGCTGGTCTGACTCAAAGTGTTTAAGAGGTACCTCCTCCTGCCAGCCCATTTGGCTGGGGATTGGTTGGGGCCCTCTTTAATACTCCAGGCAGCTTCTCGTAACCTTAATCACATTCTTCTCAAAGTATCTCAAAGTTCCAGCAAGTAGGGGGAGGTAACAGAGATACTTCCTTCTTGCCTTCCAGCCTTCCTGAGTTGCTCAAACCCTGACCCAGTATAAAACCAGGCTTGGCTGCCAGCCATGCCAAATTTACCTACACTAACAAACTATGTACATCAGCGAGTGGGGGATCCTCACCCCACACTTGCTGTCACAATGAATGCCCTCATAGTTCATTGAGACTTCCTTCAGCTTTCTAACATAAAACCTATACAGAGGTATGGGCAAGAAAGCTGGGGGACGTGTCTGCAGAACATTGACATTACACCTGCGATCCACTGATCATGAGTCCTGTGCTTTGCAGGCTCCTGTAGGAAAAATAATAAATGCATATTTTAACTGCAAAAATTTGTGCATTTACTATTTTTTCCTGAAAAGGTAAACTTTGGCTTTAAGAATGTTCATTCAATTTTCTAATCGTTAGTGGGGTCAGATCAATGTTCACTTTCAACCACAGTAATGAAAAATTTGACGGGGCAGAATGAAAAAATTTTCTCAAACAAATTTCTAAAAGTGTATGTGATTTTCATTCAGGAAATTACAATTATTCTAAAATCAAATGTTAAAAGCAATTTTTTTTAACATGCATCCAGCCATCAAATGTACCAAGAAATATCATTATACAGGAATCTACTAACATATGGCCAGCTTAAATTTGTCCTTGTGACCATTACAGTTGTCACCAGAACAAGAGGTGAGATTAAATTGTTCAATGGTGACTAGGGATGAGCCGAACACCCCCCGGTTCGGTTCGCACCAGAACCCGCGAACGGACCGAAAGTTCGCACGAACGTTAGAACCCCATTGACGTCTATGGGACTCGAACGTTCGAAATCAAAAGTGCTCATTTTAAAGGCTAATTTGCATGGTATTGTCCTAAAAAGGGTTTGGGGACCCGGGTCCTACCCCAGGGGACATGTATCAATGCAAAAAAAACTTTTAAAAACGGACGTTTTTTCGGGAGCAGTGATTTTAATGATGCTTAAAGTAAAAAAAAAAAAAGTGAAATATTCCTTTAAATATCGTACCTGGGGGGTGTCTATAGTATGCCTGTAAAGTGACGCGTGTTTCCCATGTTTAGAACAGTCCCTGCACCAAATGTCATTTTTAAAGGAAAAAATCTCATTTAAAACTGCTTGCGGGTTTAATGTCATGTCGGGTCATGGCAATATGGATGAAAATCAGTGAGACAAACGGCATGGGTACCCCCCAGTCCATTACCAGGCCCTTTGGGTCTTGTATGGATATTAAGGGGAACCCCGCACCCAAATTAAAATAAGGAAAGGTGTGGGGCCACCAGGCCCTATATACTCTGAACAGCAGTATACAGGCGGTGCAAACAAGACAGGGACTGTAGGTTTGTTGTTAAGTAGAATCTGTTTGTAATTTTGAACATTTCTAACGTGTTTAGCTCCAGCCAAAAAATCTTTTCTAAGCTTTTTGGAAAACATAGGGAAGGGTTATCACCCCTGTGACATTTGTTTTGCTGTCTTTCCTCCTCTTCAGAAGATTTCACCTCACTTTTTTGTCCCAATGAAAAATGTTTTTTGAAAATTTGGGTTTTTTTGTGGAACAAGGATTGGAAAGCATCAGTGGAAAGGAGAAATTGTTTTCCCATATTAACTCTTACAGGAGAGAATTTCCCTTCCTAGGGGTAGATTTCATCTCACTTGCTGTTGTCTCCTTCCGTTTGCAAGTAGGAGTCGTTTGTAAGTTAGATGTTTGAAAGTAGGGTCCTGCCCTATATACTCAGCAGAAATTTGGGCCTTAGGTGTCCCATGGCCACGTGCTGATGAGGATGCACCGTCTCCACGACCAGCACTAGACACAGAGCCTGCTTGCCCTCTCTTATTGGCTTGTGACTGTCTGCCTCTCCTTCTTGGCCTTCCAGACATACTAATGGCCTGTAGCTGCACTAAGCTGGGATAGAACACCTGTAATTTTCTTCAAGTAGCTTTATATACTGTAACCAGACAAGCCTGCCTGTCAGTAGGAAGATAACAGGAACG
The DNA here is from genome assembly GCF_042186555.1 of Aquarana catesbeiana. Taxonomy (NCBI): domain Eukaryota; kingdom Metazoa; phylum Chordata; class Amphibia; order Anura; family Ranidae; genus Aquarana; species Aquarana catesbeiana. The sequence continues at coordinate 392,876,700 of NC_133328.1, forward strand.
GATCTAGCTGAACACTGTGAGCAGGACGCACTGTACTAAATGTAAATAGTCTAGCTGCCTGACCGTGGTACTAATAGGATCAAATAGAACACCTGTAATTTTCTTCAGGTAGCTTTATATACTGTAACCAGACAAGCCTGCCTGTCAGTAGGAAGATAACAGGAACGGATCTAGCTGAACACTGTGAGCAGGACGCACTGTACTAAATGTAAATAGTCTAGCTGCCTGACCGTGGTACTAATAGGATCAAATAGAACACCTGTAATTTTCTTCAGGTAGCTTTATATACTGTAACCAGACAAGCCTGCCTGTCAGTAGGAATTTAACAGGAACGGATCTAGCTGAACACTGTGAGCAGGACGCACTGCACTAAATGTAAATAGTCTAGAAGATAACAGGAACGGATCTAGCTGAACACTGTGAGCAGGTCGCACTGCACTAAATGTAAATAGTCTAGAAGATAACAGGAACGGATCTAGCTGAACACTGTGAGCAGGACGCACTGCACTAAATGTAAATAGTCTAGAAGATAACAGGAACGGATCTAGCTGAACACTGTGAGCAGGAGGCACTGCACTAAATGTAAATAGTCTAGAAGATAACAGGAACGGATCTAGCTGAACACTGTGAGCAGGACGCACTGCACTAAATGTAAATAGCAGGAACGGATCTAGCTGAACACTGTGAGCAGGACGCACTGCACTAAATGTAAATAGTCTAGAAGATAACAGGAACGGATCTAGCTGAACACTGTGAGCAGGACGCACTGCACTAATTGTAAATAGTCTAGAAGATAACAGGAACGGATCTAGCTGAACACTGTGAGCAGGACGCACTGCACTAAATGTAAATAGCAGGAACGGATCTAGCTGAACACTGTGAGCAGGACGCACTGCACTAAATGTAAATTGCAGGAACGGATCTAGCTGAACACTGTGAGCAGGACGCACTGCACTAAATGTAAATAGTCTAGAAGATAACAGGAACGGATCTAGCTGAACACTGTGAGCAGGACGCACTGCACTAAATGTAAATAGCAGGAACGGATCTAGCTGAACACTGTGAGCAGGACGCACTGCATTAAATGTAAATAGTCTAGATAGAAGATAACAGGAACGGATCTAGCTAAACTGAATACAGTGTATATATATATATGCAACACCTGGGATGCATATATATACACAATACACTGTAAGTGCAGCTAACTGACTGACTGTTCTACCTAATCTATCTAACTCAAATCAAATGACACTGTCTGTCTCTCTCTCTATCTCTCAGCACACCGGAACACACACTACACAGGGCCGCCGTGCAGGCGGCCTTATATAGTGTGGGGTGTGTACTAAATCCCCTGAGCTCACCCTGGCTATGGCCAATTACAGCTCTCTCTACTGATGGCGCTGTGATTGGCCAAGCATGCGGGTCATAGTGCATGCTTGGCCAATCATCAGCCAGCAATGCACTGCGATGCCGCAGTGAATTATGGGCCGTGACGCGCCACACGAATTTAGCGCGAACGGCCCATAACGTTCGCAATTCGGCGAACGATCGAACAGCCGATGTTCGAGTCGAACATGGGTTCGACTCGAACACGAAGCTCATCCCTAATGGTGACACTTGTTCGGTAACAGCTGTCAGAAGAGGGGATCTACCCTCACTTTGGAGAGATTTTCTTTCACTTTCTGTTATATATCTAGATCAGAAAATGTTAGATAATCTCTGCAGGAAAATAAAATCTTACAAAAAGAAATAAAATCTACAAAAAAAAATATTGGCTTTAGATACAGTTTATGTTATTTATGTACAGTACGTATTTCGGTATATCCAGTAAATGTTTTCCAGGTAAAAGAATATTTCTAGGATAAATAATGGAAAAGAAACAAACAAAACAGCATACCATAATGAAGAGATTCTAATATTTCAGTTGAATGGGAATTCAGTTAGAATGGAGCTAAAACCCACCGTTTTCCCCCCCCCAAAAAGTTAAAGATAGAAAAGTTCAGTAGCCCACAGGACACCCCTGATGTAGTGCAAGAGTCTGCTTGATTAGATACAGAGGTATTGGATATATGGTGTGTCCTCCTGTTATATAGTTTTGGTAAATCTAAAGGAGATTGTACAGATTGTATAGTCTATTGACACATTTATACACTTAAATTACCTAACTGCGCTTTCAGTGTCATTAATATGGTTGTAAAGGCAGAAGGTTTTTTATCTTAATGCGTTCTTTGCATTAAGAAAAAAAGCCTTCTGTGTGTAGCAGCCCCCCAATACTTATCTGAGCCCCATCTCTATCCAGTGATGTTCACAAGTGCCTCATCCATCTGGGACTCTCCCTTCTGATTGGCTGACTGACACACCAACGTCGGCCATTGGCTCCCGCAGTTGTCAATCAAACTCAGTTAGCCAATCAGAAGAGAGAGGGGTGGGGCTGAACCACAGAGGAGGTAAGTAGAACTTATTTGTTATTTTAATAGAAAAAAAACTAGACTTTACAATCACTTTAATTGTTAATGGCACACCAAACACAGAAGCAAATACACATGAAAAAATGTCTCATGAGCTACTTTGCCACGTGTAGCGCAGCCTATTGACATCAGCGGGCTACCCTATGTGTGTCGCTGTAAAAATGAGCCAAAAAACATGCGCTCCCACTACCCTAGGTGTGAATGGGGCCTGAAAGTGAAATTGGTGCATTTACAGAAGAACAATGAGGCTCCATTCACATTGTATTTCCAAACGCATGGCAAACGGCACAGAAAATGCACGTTTTGCCATGCATTTCAGAAACACTGCAAATGTGTATCGTACTTTTATAGTCATTACATGTTAAAGCCTCCCCAAGTGCACAAAAACTTTGGTAATGCACCATGCTCCGATCCCAAAAAAGTTCTATAGCTTCTCTGGGGTGATTATTGCATGTAGGGCAGCCCATTCAAGTGAATTGGCTGCTCTCTGCATGGCGAGTGAAAATGCCCCAAAACACCCAAAACAAATGCCTGTGGGAATGTGACTTTTCGCTACGAGGAGATGTGAACAGAGCCTGACTACTAAGTGTCTCCGTCCGCTCCCTCCTATGTACTTGTATAAAGATGGCCATACACTATGCAATCTAATTGTACAATCTCTGCACAATTTCCTTTAGATTTACCAGAACTGTAGAATAGGACATCACACCTGAACAATCCATTCAATGTGTATCAAATCAGGCAGGCCCTTGTACTACATAGCTGAAGGGAGATCTAAAGGAGAATGTACAATCAGATTATAGAAAATGAGTGGAAGGTGGTATTTTAATGAGGGAGGTGTGGTCCAGAGTGCTGAACACACCCTATTATACCCTCCTCTGCGATGCAACAAGGAAGTGAAGGCTTCTGGGAGATGACCTAACATGTAAAAATGGGCATGTAAACATAGTGGTACATTTAAAATCTTTTCCATTAAACCTAAAACTAAAAATGTAATATATTGCAATTTATCAGTCCTTAGATGTGGTGGCTGCATTTGTTCTCTTTGTTAATCTGGGGGGACTAGCAGATTTCTATACACTAGCAAGTTGAAGACAAACTCCAGCTACGCAGATATTTTTCAGCAGATACAGCAATAGTTTTTTTTCCTTTTGGAATGAAAGTGTTACTAAACCCACAACAGTAAAATCAGTCTGTATCTGCAGTAAAGCATGCTAATTATACTCACTCTGGAAACTAAGGGGTTAATCCTCAGCATTGTGTAAAAAGGCTGTTTGATCCTGTCTTCTCTGATCCTCCCCTCCTTCCACTGACTCCTAATAATTTTCTGTTAACACAGAGTCTATGGAGTCAGGCTGCACATGATTAGTTTGGTGTGTATCGCTAGAGAGGTTTTTTTTTTTTCATGGGAGAATGTGCGTAGCCAGTGGCCGCAATGTCCGCCGGCCACCCATGATCGCTCCACAGAGAGCCAGAACAGGGATCTGCCAGTGTAAACAAAATAGATCCCCGCTCTGTCAGGAGAGTGCAGTGTGATCGTCTGTTCCTAGTGATTAGGAACAGCGATCTCTCTGTACTCCCAGTCAGTCCACTCCCCCCCACAGTTAGAAACACCTCCCTAGGACACACTTAACCCCTTGATCGCCCCCTAGTGTTAACCCCTTCCCTGCCAGTGTCATTTATACAGGAAACAGTGCATTTTTATAGCACTGATCGCTGTATAAATGTCATTGGTCCCAAAAAAGTGTCAAAAGTATCTGATCTGCCCGCCGCAATGTTGCAGTCCAGCTAAAAATCACTGATCATCGCCATTACTAGTAAAAAAAAAAAATAATAAAAATGCCATAAATCTACACCCTATTTTGTAGACGCTATAACTTTTGCGTAAACCAATCAATATACGCGTATTGCAATTTGTTTTTCCAAAAACATGTAAAAGAATACATATTGGCCTAAACTGATGAAGAAATTCGTTTTTTTTACATTTTTTTGGATATTTATTATAGCAAAAAGTAAAAAATATTGTGTTTTTTTCAAAATTGTCGCTCTTCTTTTGTTTATAGTGCAAAAAATAAAAACCGCAGAGGTGATCAAATACCACCAAAAGAAAGCTCTATTTGTGGGAAAAAAAAGGACACCAATTTTGTTTGGATACAACGTCACACGTCCGTGCAATTGTCATTTAAATCGGCACAGTGCCAAATCGCAAAAAATGGCCTGGTCATTAAGGGGGTAAATCCTTCCAGGGCTGAAGTGGTTAAATGGTTTCTTGTTGAGGCAGATAGCAAAACAAATCTGAACATATGGCATAGATTGTTGTTAAGGATGAGCCTATACTAGGCTTTTCATTCCCCGGGCATGTAAACATAGTGGTGCATTTAAAATCTTTTCCATTAGCTGTTTCAAATGCTCTCATTTTTTTCCCCAAAATAAGCAGCATAAGTAGACTAAACACTACTGTAATGGGATGCAAATTTTGGCTTGTTATCAAATGTCATGAGCTAAACCCTTATCTTCAGCTATAACCACTACCTCTGACTGCTGACATGTGCAGATAACAGTGCCACATTAGTATCACAGAATGGACAGAAGTGTCTGACATCTGTGATTGACAGCCTAGTTTCATCTTCTCTTTGATGTATGAGAGGCAAGATGGAATCTCCCAAATGGAATATAGGTAGGTTTTAGGGTAACACCTGAATATGTACCTGGGAGTTTTGTTTAAGCTGAATAGATGCAGTGGTTTCTCTAAGTATTTAAAACATAAAGGGTTTGTATAAGAAGGCAATGCAAAGTGCACAGACTAGAGTTTTAGTCCACAATGCTGTATACATTATTTTGCATACTGTAGGTTCTTAATTATATCTCATGATACAATAAAATTCTGCATTAAAATGTTCAGTTCATGAAAGTAAATATTACATTGGTTACATTTTCTGCATGAAATGAACGTTTAACTTTTGAAAGCCTTTGTTTCTAATTAACTATTTTATCTCATGAGTGGCTCCTTTTCTCATTCTCCTCAATAGACACTTTATTAAAACGTACTCTTAATGCCACCTAAAAGGTATTTTGTGAGTAAAAACTCAGGTTAATATCTGGAGGAATTGAGTTACATAAAACGGTGAAATTTGCTGCTAGGCCTTGTTCGGCATTAATGGTAGGAGCGGTGCATATCATACTAGGCCGCATTAAATAAATAGTGGTCATTTAGTGCAGAAAGAAAGCACTCACTGACTGTGGAGAGAAATTTATCTGAGTGATTCTCTTCTATATCCACTGCAGCTGCTTTAGCATGTGTATATTTCATCATCCAACTGTCAGCTTTTTGTGAAAGTGATTCGAGCAGTTGTAAAGTTACCCGATCACTTCCATGGGTGTGGTAACATGCTGTCTTCCACAACTTGAGTTTCCCACCGTGTATTCTGAGCTCTGCTGCCTCTCCTGGGTGCTCAGGATTTTTATGCCGAGCGTCAACAAGAAGAGTGGATGTTTGCTGACCTTCCCTGTGGTGAATGAAGCTGGAAGTGATGAGCATTTTGGCACTTGCAATTTATGGGCTGTCATCATTCCTGGCCGCTATAGTCACTCTGCTTGATAAGCTTCTGTAGAGTGCAGGGGATACATTAGGAATCTAATAGACCCAGATATCTCATTAAAGTTTAAAGTTAAAAAAAATTAAAGGTAAATAAAATCAATTAAAAAAAAACAAAAAGAGTTGAGTGACTCAGGGAGGCTGGATGACTCATCTGACAGCTCTTCTGGTGCCTCCCCCTCTTTCCTAGAACCTTGGAGAAGCTTCCAGATGTAGTGGGTTGAATCTTGGAGGGGCTAGCATGCATATTTATGAGGACCTTGGCCAGTCCCCAGCAAATGGGTTGGCAGGGGGTAGACTCACCTCATAAATAGACATGGGCCATGCCAGCAGGGGCAGTCGGGTGGAGGATGGAGATGAAGTGCTGAGGAGTCTGTCAGAGGCCCTCGCAGAGGGGGGGGGGTGACCCCAGGTCTGGGGCTTGGGTGCTGGAAGGATCCCCCACAACACACAGAGGAAACCCTTCCTAGAGGCACAGGAGCAAGTGAGAGGACAGCAGAAGCAGGTCAGCATGTCCGGGAGATCTCCTAAAATGTCAGCCAGGTGGGCTGGTGAGTGTTCAGTCTGGGAGGACTGTGGAGAGAGTGTCAGTCTGGGAGGAAGTTAGCCAGAAGGGCTAGTGAAAGGGGCAGCTGCAGCCAGGTGGGTTGACAGTGACTGAAGAGTTGGTGCTTGGATCAGTGACCACAGAAAGAAAGTTCTGGGAAAGTGTGAGCTGTGTCACCCTATCTTCAAGTATAGGGGGTGCAAGTCCCTGCCTGTAATGGGCCCTTCCTACCAAATTGCAACAAGGTGACACAGCTGGAGTTGTGCAAAAAGTGTTGGAGGAAGCAGAGAAGTGTATATAGACTGTATATAGGAAGAGTTGTCCTGAAGTCAAGTGGACATCCCATAATTTTTCAATCCCTAGCCAAGTTTTAATCCCTCAATAAAACAAATAAAACAAAGTACCGGACTCTTCTCTGACTCTGGAGTGACTGTGAAAATTCGGTGTGCCAGGCTGTGCAGGGTGGGGGATCCTAGTTACTTGCGGCTCCTGAGGAGGTGTGCTAAACACATACATTGGCGCGCTTATGAAAGGAAATGACCACTGAAGTAGCTGCAGAGTGAGGAGTGTCCTACTCACACTGTTTAGCATTCTGAAGTATTCCACAGATCCCTGCCCCAACCAAGTTCAGCAATAAATACATAAAGAAGACACTTCTAGACTATTTATTGAGCCAGAAGACTGAATGCTGCTGTGTGCTTGGCTGCCGCTGCACTTGTTTGGGAGGAACCTGGGACAAATTAGTGGCCTTTTCCAGGGTGAGCGCTACATAAGCTAACAGGGCAGTATCCCACTTCACAACAACAAGCAGCAAGGATCCACTTCAGACATATAAAGTCCAACTCAATTTTATCCGAACAGTCCTCTCTCTCTCTCTCTCATGCTCGTGCGCCTGTGCTCTCTCTCTCTATTTCTCGCTCTCTCTCTCTTTAGTTATCCCACAATCCACTATTTTATTATTATGTATTTATTAAGCACTGACAATTTACAAAGCGATTTACATATAATATACATTCACATCAGTCTCTGCCCTCAAGGAGCTTACAGTCTAAGGTCCCTATCTTACATGCACACATGCTTGTACTTGGCAGTTTTGCACAGGAGACCTACTAGCATGTCTTTGCCGTGTGGGAGGAAATCCACGCAAGCATAGGGAGAACATGCAAACTCAATGCAGATAGTGTCCCAATTTTGATTTGATCCAAGGACCCTAGTGCTGCAAGGCAGAAGTGCTAAACACTAAGCCACTGTGTTGCTATATACTGCAAGTTTAGCCCAGTCATATGACTTTAGCAAGTCAATATATCGATTGACTTCTGTACAACCAGCCTGCTCGAAAAAATTTCTCTAGATCAACACCACCAGCTGCATTCTGATGGTGGGGAGGTCTCCTGCTGTCAGAACACAAAAGCACAGTGGAAGGGATTCCCCCATCCACATCGAGTGTGTGGATGGTGAATCAAGTCATTTTCTTTCGTTCAACCCACTGGTTGAATAAATATAAAAAATTACTCATGTATGGCCAGCCTTAGCAGACACATCCCTGCTTTATCACTCCAGTGCTAGCTTTGACTGCAGACACATTTGTGGTTGTGTTTGTACCATACTGATTTTATCAGATTTAAATTAGAACCTTTGGTTTTATCAAAATAAATGTGATTACATTTCCTGTAATAAGTATGTCGGGCATTAAAGATTGAAATATGATTATCATGAACCAGTTTCACCTGGCTCATCGTGATGACATCTTGTTTTTTTCTATGTCATTCTGTCCTCAGACAAAATCAAAGTGTCAAGTTGGTGTTTTCAACAATTGGGAAGAAGTGTCTCAAGAGGTATTTAAAAAGAAAAAAAGTGCTTACAGTAAACCATAGGGAATGAGCAAAAAGCTGGAGCAAGAAAGGTTTATAGAAAAGAAGTCTGTTTGAGAGCTTGCTTAATCTTAGGTGGGAAAGCAGAGTCACCCCCTACTGTACTCCTGTGTGTCTGGCACATCAGAGGATATGTACTTATAAATGAATGATTACATTACAATATAAATGCTGAAGAAATTTGCATTCTTGTTTACATTACGTGGCCAGAAATATGTTGCCATACTTCCAAATGATTGAGTTCAGGAAAGGGGGCAGGGACGGGGTGGGGACGAGCGAGGGCCCCCCTCCTGAACCGTATCAGGCCGCATGCCATCAACATGGGGGGTGGGTGCTTTGGGGGAGGAGGGCGCCCTGCGGCCCCCCCACCCCAAAGCACCTTATCCCCATGTTGATGAGGACAAGGGCCTCTTCCCGACAACAAACGGTTCAAGATGGATAACCCTTTAAAAGAAAAACTGTACCGTTGGTACAAGATATCCCTTAACGCATGCCCCCATCCACTCATTGCAGCCCATCTGGAGAAATACTTCTGCCCCATTTCCAGAAATCTATACTGTGCAGCCCAATCTGGAGCTGCACAGCCTTTCCTCCAAAAATATCCCCACCAGTTCCTTTTCATTTTTACACTTGCACACTGTGACCACAATAATTGTTATGAGGAGTTGTGCTTTCGCTGACCTCCAGTGGCCCTGCAGAGTACAACTCTGTGAACCACACAGTGATGATTGGTGAAACAGGGACAGAGGTAAGTATTGGACAAGTTGGGGTGCACCCAGGGATGAGAGTATGCCTCAAAGAGAATTTTGTATCAAAGCTACAGTTGTCTTTTAAGGTGATTAAAAGTGTAACTAACTATTACATTTGAAGCACAATTTATTGTTGGAAGGTTATGATTGGTTTAATACTTGGTGCACGGATATAATTGTACCAATATTAAGTAATTTTAGTAAAGATTGGTATGATTTTTGTAAGCAGCCACCTTTACAACTCAGCTAGTTATACTGTTCAGTTTTTACATGTTTGAATAGGTGTAATTCACTTGATTGTTGGGGGGGGGGGGGGGGGGGATTTTTGTGTCCAGTGCTTGTATTTTGCATGTATGTGTTACTAGAAAAAGTAGGGAAATATACTATATATTACTAGAGGGTAATAAACTGGAAGTTGAGTATATTATATTATTATTATTATTATTATTATTATTATTATACAGGATCTATATAGCACCAACAGTTTGCACAGCGCTTTACAACATGAGGGCAGACAGTACACTTACAATACAAATCAATACAGAAGGGATCAGAGGGCCCTGCTCGTTATAGCTTACAATCTAGAAGGGAGGGTCAATTGGAACAAAAGGTAATAACCAGGGCAGGACTTAGGGTGGTGGGGGTCCCTGGGCTTGAGTCACTTTCGGGCCCTACCTTCTATACATATGCACAGCTCTATAAAACAGAAATAGAAAAGGACAAGGTGCGCCAGACTCAGTGCAGTATTAAAGAACTTCTGTTTAATTGGACAAGACAAAACAGCCAAATGGCTACTCACCAAAGAAGATAATATATAAGCGTATAAGTGGGGGATACTGTATTCTGGGATACTGGTATTCGTCCTGGGTCCACGATTAATAAAAGCAATAAAAATGGATAAAATGATAATTACCATATTTATCGGCGTATAACACGCGCTGGCGTATAACACGCACCCCAAGTTTAGGAGGGAATTTTACGGAAAAAAACTTTTAGGAGGTAAGTTTAAGGAAAAAAACTTACATTTAAATGCCAATCAATGCAGACTTATCAGTGTCCATCTGTACCCTTGTCAGTGTCAGTGTAGCCTTGCTCCAGTGTCATTGCTGCCTTGTCATTGCAGCCTTTCAGTTTAAAAATTGCGCCGCCGAGATACAGAGCTGGCTTTCGGCCGATCTCGGTGGCTCTCAGCGGCTTTCGTCGGCTTTCGACCACTCTCGGCGGCTCTTGGCAGCTTTTGCCTGCTCTCGGCGGCTCTCGGCAGCTTTTGGCAGCTTTCGGCCGCTTTCGGCGGCTTTCAGAACGGGCGGGGCCCCCTATTGGCCGGGGCCCATGGGCTTGAGCCCTGTCAAGCCCAGTGGAAAGTCCGGCCCTGGTAATAACTGTGGGGGGGGTGAGCTATTAGAGAAAATGAAAATACAGTTGTTAGGTGTAGGTAGGGTAGGCTTCTCTGAAGAGAAGGTTTTTCAGGGATCGTTTAAAATCTAATAGAGTAGGAGATCAGTGGAAAGATTAGGGTAAGGTTTTGGAAAAGTCCGGGAGGCGAGCATGGGAGGAGGTGACGAGGGTGCTAGAGAACAGAAGGTCTTGAGAGGAACGAGTAGGTTGGTATTTAGAAACTAGGCTTGTGATGTAGCTGGGGGCTAAATTGTGGATGGCTTTGTAAGTAGTATTTTGAATTTAATTTGTTGGGTGAGCGGAAGCAGATGACAGAGAGGGATAGCAGACACAGAGCGATTGGTAAGGTGGATGAGCCTGCATTCATCCATGAGTCAGCATTCATGATGGATTGAAGAGGTGATAGACTATGTAGAGGTAAGCCAATGAGAAGGGAGTTGCAGTAGTCGAGAGGTGACCAGGGAGTGAATTAAGAGCTTTGTTGTGTCTTTGGTTAGAAAGGGGTGTATTTTGAAGATGTTGCGGAGGTTGAGGCGGCAAGATTTGGACAGTGATTGGACGTGGTGCTTAAAGGAGAGTTAAGAGTCCCAGACTACACCTAGAACCTTGGCATGCGGGAATGGGTTTATAGTTGTGCCATCGATTTTGACAGAGAGATCAGGGAAGGGAAAAAGGCATATGCGGGAGGAAAAATGATAAGTTCAGTTTTGGATAGATTGAATTTGAGGAAGTGGTGTGACATCCAGACTGATATATCTGATAGTAAATTAGTGACACATGAGGAGACAGAGGGGGTGAGCCGAGGAGTAGAGAAATAGATTTAGGTGTCATCAGCATAGAGGTGGCATTGGAAGCCATGGGAGGCTGACCCAGGGAGGAGGTGTAGATTGAAAATAGGAGAGGTCCAAGAGCAGAACCTTGGGGGACCCCAACAGAGAAAGGAAGAGGAAAGGAGGAAGTAGAGTTATAAGAAACGTTAAAAGTGCGCTTGGATAAGTAGGAAGAGAATCAGCAAAGAGTACAGTCACGGAGACCAAAGGCGTGGAGTTTTTTGAGGAGAAGGGGGTGGTCAACCATTTCAAAGGCAGCAGAGGGATCCAGGAGTAGGAGTACAGAATAGTGTTGATTGGTTTTGGCCGTTAGTAGATCGTTTGTTAGTTTTAGGAGAGAAGTTTCTGTGGAATGTTGAGGACAAAATCCAGACTAAAGGAGATCAAGAAGGCTATTATCAGCAAGGTGGACACTCAGGTGGTTGTAGACCAGACGTTCAAAGAGTTTGGATAAGAAGGGGAGCAAGGCGATAGGGCGTAGGGTGTTAAGATTGGATGGGTCCAGTGAGGGATTTTTAATTATGGGTCTAACAAGTGCATGTTTTAGAGAGTTGGGGAAGATGCCAGAAGAGGGGGAGAGATTGAAGATGTGGGTTAGAGAGTGTAGCATAGAGCCAGAGGGTGAACGTAGCATTTGCGAAGGAACAGGATCCAGAGGGCAGGTGGTAAGGTGGACGTTAGCAAGTAGTTTAGCAATCTTGTCTATAGTGGTGGGGTTGAAAGAGGGAAGTAATTATTGTACCTGTGGGCATGAAGTTTAAAACTTGCAGGGTATGTAAACAGTAGAGATCTCCTCACAAATTTTATCAATCTTCTGTTTGATGTGATTGGCAATCTCCTGGGCAGTGAGTGAGTTGGCGGGTGGAGGCAGTGGAGGACGAAGTAGAGAGTTGACGGTAGAGAAGAGTTGACGGGGACGCGATGATAAGTTGCTAATGAGAGAATTATATCAGAATGGATGTAATTGGCCTTTGTGTTATGGTATTGTATTGCTAGGAAACCAGGCAGCAGGACAGGGAAATTGGTAATATGTCTCTTACAGGAGAACAAGGATTTAGATATTGTCTATAAATCACTGAACTGAACATTGTATACATTAATGGATTTTTTGGGGGGCATTGTAAATATCAGTAGATAGCAGATCTGGGAATTGTTTCTAAAAGTAAAAAACAAGGAATTGATTAGCTTATACATTTTCAGCAGTTTACATGTAATTGGCAATTGTGTATCTCACTAAATAATAAAGAAATGGGCATCGGAAAGGAAATGCCACACTGAACGTATTGCTAGGTAAAAAGTGGCTGGCAAGATGTATATTAATAGATTTGGTTATGGTGTATACCACTAGAAAAGAGAGCAGTAAACATTGCATATATTACTTATATAGGGCTAATAGACATTGGGGTTGATTTACTAAAACCAGAGCATGCAAAATCTGGTGCAGCTGTGTAGTATAGTCAATCAGCTTCGAACTTCAGCTTATTCAATTAAGCCTTGACAAAAATTCTGGATTCTGATTGGTTTCTATGCAGAGCTGCACAGCTTTAGTAAATCAACACCATTGGATCTACCACTACATACTAGAAAACTAGGAATTGCATACTATATACCAACCTTTTTCAACTAGGGTGCCCAGGCACCCTGGGGTCCCCTCAGTTTCTTCAGGGGTGCCTTGGAAAAATGCCAAAAAATATATACAAGCCAGTGGGTGGATCAAGCCTTTTAGTTACACAAAGCCATGGGCTTTCATTGTGCACTATTAAAACTTTCTAGCCGCTGGCGTCCTAACAACTAATGAAGACATTAGTTGATTAGGAGGATGTCAGTCGCCTGCACAGCATCCTTGTTTGCCTCTCCCCTGCCTCTTTTCGTCAGCTCTGGGATCACATTGGCTGAGTAAGGGGGAGAAACTGAAGCAGAAGAGAAACATCACTATAATGCATCACTATAATACAAGCAGATGGGCATGGTATGCTGTACAAAATAACTAAAACTTGACTGAGGTAAGTGCTACCAAATTGTATAAAATGTGTTTTCCCTTGTGATATGATAACGCTTTTGTTGGGGCTCAGCAAGAATCTCAGGATGGCTCCAATCCCACAATAGCCAGGTGGTGGATAATAACATCTTTAGTTCCATATTGAGAGATTCTCATGTCTATTATGTATTACTGGAAACCAAAATTCAGTAGATGCCAGGCACAAGGCAATTGTAACTGTAAATTATGCTCTAAACACTGGGAAATAGGTATTGTAAAGATTGGTAGATTTGTAGGGAAAGATTGGTAGCTATTGTAAAGATTGGTATATAACTGGAAAATGGGCATTGATTGTGTTACTAGAGACCTGAGAAATTGCATGTCTCTTCTGCAATAAAGAGCCTGCCTGTTCTCACATTTTTATTTTTTGCATTTAGTTCCACTTTAATTATAGAAACTCTATGATTGAGCTCCTAGTGGAGGAAAATGCATTAGGGGAACATGTATATTAGCCTTGTAATTCACTATATTTAATAACGTTTATGCTTGGCTTTAAGAAAGAGGGTTTTCTTTTTCACATACCTCCTGGAGCCAGCACACTTTGGTCAGTGGAGCAGGGCGTAGAGAGCCTGGAGCGGAGTGATTGGAGTTGTCTGCAGTTAGTAAAACTTGCTTTGTCTTTCAGATGTTCCTATAAAATCATTAAGTTACTGTATATCAAAAATATTTTTTTTCCATTTTGTATGGAGTAGTAAATGTTTAAACCACTGTGTCCCATTTAAAAGGATTCCTTCACTTCCTGTCCTGTAGACACAACAGAAAGTAAGAGACAATCTATCCAAATGGAGGTAAATTTCCTTTTAGACAGTTATTACCAGTATACGTGTGCCCGTTGAAATATTTGTACCCATTCCATGATGTGGGGGCAAATCAGAGATTTTGATTTTTCCTCACTTTCAGTCTCAGTGATAATGGTCACCAAAACATCTAGAGGGGTGAATCTCTTCAGTGGAGACAAAGGCAGCCATAAAAACAGGGATTCTAAATCTGTCCTATGCCAACCAAATCTAAAAGCCCTTTGTTATACTTTAAAGAACAATGCAGTTATGGCATTTTTTACATGGCTACATCAGTCCAACTTGGACTAATGTAACTATGCATATACCATACATGTGGGAACCATACCTATAGAACCCAGAAATCACTCTAGTAGGCGTCACTATGCCAGTGATCTCCACTAGCTTCCAAGTTACAAGCCAAGCAGATGCCTTGCTGCATTGTGAACACAAGAGGTTGGCCACACAGCATGGGCACCATTCAGAGATCACTTTGCATTTTCTTTTTGAATGCAAAACATCACGTTCCCCACCTTGTCCAATCAGTGAATGCTTCAGGGCCGTGATGTCGCACTCTTTACCTCGTCAAATTAGAATGATTTGCATCTTTAGCGCTAACTCCCAGAAGGGCCAATGGAAATACACAGGTTCTCCTAAAATAGTACATAGGGCTACTAGTGACAGAAGCACAGTCTCATGAACACCGACAATTCAGGCTTAGTGGGGGGAGAAAACTTTGAATTCTGAGGGGATTTCTAAGCCCTGAGTTGGCTATAACAGGACTCAGAATGGGAGATTGCTGCGCAACAGGTCAGCGCAACTGGGGGGGGGGGTGAGGAGGGGGTCCTGTGTAAGTTCACCTTACAGATTTTTCTGTAAAGGTGAACTTACACTTTAATAGTACTTGTGGCAAACAACCGACCTCCTGTGTTCAGATCACTGGAGTAGTAGTGCCCACTACAGTGATTTCTAGCTTCTAGAAGGATCCCACGGGTATGGTATACGCATTATTACGTTGTAATTCATCTTTAAGCAAGTCAAAAAAAGTTATATTCATTTGAGTAGAATCCAAACTTTCTTCCCTATGTTAATATAAATATATTTTGACAGTTTATTAATTTACACGGATATGCTTTTTATAAATGCTAATTAAAAGCTTCAATCAAATGGGTCATACTTTATAGCACAAGTGCTGTTAGCTAGTATGACACATTGTCGCTATTACAAGGATGCCTGGTGTCAAATAAGTGAATGTAATGCTGTGCCTGCTCACATCAGACTGTCACTCAGGGAGGTAATTTTAGATAACACATGTCTGGCTTCTGTTCTTGTGTCATTTGGATCTGTTACAGAGAACACAGTTAAGCTTGTGTCCTGCTGCATCTTTTTCTTCTTAAAATACTCCAGCAGAACACAGGCACATCTTTCCATATTGTGCCAGTGCTGAGCAGGAAAACCAGGGGTGACATGGCTATCATTCTCTATGATCTGTCAGGGACTGGCAGTGGCCGAAGTAGACCCCAGGTGTACCCTTGCTCCGGTTGCAGATTGCACAGGAATTCACGTACCTCTTCCATGTTTCTTCCAGGTCCGGCCACCGGAATGTGCGTCTTGTGGACCCCGAAATGACCTGCTAGGGGATGATCATGACACAGACCCAAAATGGTTATACATAAACATTCAGGCACAAATACCTTGCTTCCGTTAAACAGTAATCCTTCCCGGAGTATCAGCATGACCCCTGGAGGGCTAGGAACACCTGTCGAAGCCTGCTTCATTCGGTTGAGGAGGTTGCCCTGTAAAAGTAAGAAGTTGTTTTCGGACAAGATGGTATCTGCCACTGGTAGTTCCTTAGGGTCAAGCATACGAGACAGTGCATCTGGTTTGACATTCTTCAAGCCCGGCTGGCAGGTAATGTGGAACACAAATCGGGAAAAGAACAGGGCCCAGCGTGCTTGACGTGGCTTTAGGCATTTAGCAGTCCTCAGGTACTCAAGATTTTTGTGGTCAGTATAGACCAATATGGGATGCGCTGCTCCCTCCAGGAGGTACCTCCACTCTTCTAAAGACACCTTTATGGCCAGTAATTCTCAGTCCCCAATGTCATAGTTTCTCTCTGCTGGAGAGAGCCTGCGGGAGAAAGAGGCTACTGGATGGATCAGATCCTTAGGGCCTTGGCGTTGGGAGATGACTGCTCCAATAGCGACTTCAGATGCGTCTACTTCTAGTGTAGACAGCAGAGACGGGTCTGGGTGACCAAGAACAGGTGCTGAAGTAAACAGTCCCTTCAAGGTATCAAATACGGCTTGTGCCTCGGGTGTCCAATGGAAGCGGGGGTTCAGTTTAGTCAGCTGTATGATAGGGGTTATGATAGCGGAGAAGCCCCTAATGAACCTCCTGTTAAAGTTGGCAAATCCTACGAAGCGATGCACCCCCTTCTGGTCGGTAAGTGCAGGCCAGTCTAAGATAGCAGAGACCTTTTCAGAGTCCATCTTGATCCCTTCAGGTGAGATTATCAGTCCCAGGAATTGGATGCTGCTTAGTTTAAACTCGCATTTTTCACAATTAGCATATAGTGCGTGTTGGCGGAGCCGGCTCAGCACCCTTTTGACATGACTTCGATGAGAGTCTAGAGAAATGGAAAAAATCAGGATGTCATCTAGGTAAACAATCAAAAATATATCCAGGAAGTCTCGGAATATGTCATTGACAAAGTGTTGGAAGGTAGCCGGGGCATTGCATAGTCCAAAGGGCATCACCAGGTATTCATAGTGGCCGAATCGGGTGCGAAAGGCCGTCTTCCACTCATCCCCTTGACGGATGCGGACTAAATTGTAGGCCCCCCGTAGATCTAGTTTGGTGAAAATGGTTGCCGACCTTAATCTCTGAAATAGTTTGGGTACTAGAGGGAGATGATACCGGTTTTTAACTGAAATTTTGTTGAGCTCCCGATAGTCCACACAAGGTCATAAGTAGTGGTCCTTTTTCTCAACAAAAAATATTCCTGCTCCTGCTGGGGAGGTAAAGGATGAGATGAACCCCTTTTTCAAGTTTTCTTGGATATTCTCTTTTAGTGCCTCCTGTTCTCGTTCAGAGTGGGGGAAGATTCTACCGAAAAGGGATTTCAGACCCTGGAAGCAGTTCAATTGGGTAGTCGTATGGCCCAATGTGGGGGAAGAATGTCATCCCCTCACTTACTAAAGACATCCAGGAACTCATGGTAGGGTTCAGGTACGACTTGCCGCACCTCAGACTCAGAGTCCACACAAAGTAGTGTTGTAGAAGAAGCTGGGGACCTTGGTAGGCAGTGTTCCTGGCAATAGGCTGAGTGGAAGTTGATTCTCCCTGTGGCCCAGTCAACTCGTGGATTATGCACCTGCAGCCAGGGTAGGCCCAGAATAACAGGGAATAGCAGGGAAGAGATGACAGCGAGGCTTAGCATTTCCTTATGTTGGGAGGAGGCCAACACGGGTAAGGGAAATGTCTTTTGGGTCACAGGTCTGGACTTGATACATGACCCGTCAGCTAGAAAAACAGAAATTCCTTGTGCTTTAGGTCTCAAGGGGATGCGTTGTTGTGTTGCAAAGGTTAGATCGATGAATCAATAATCGCGGTAACTGGCACTTCCCTTTCTAGCAGCTGGAAAGAGATGGGAAAGGTTAGGTTGGTGGCATTGGTAGATGAAGAAAAGATATTAACTGAAGAAAACATCTGCCACTTACGTGTCTTGGTTGGACAGGAACGTACATACGCTTCCCCACAGTATAGGCAGAGGTTGTTCTGTCGTTGGTGCAGGCGTTCCTCTGGAGACAGAGAGGGGCGTAATAGGCCGATTTGCATAGGCTCCGGTGCTTTGATGGCAGTAGTAACAGGAGCTGGCTGAACTGGAGTGAAGCTAACAGGTGCGGAGTGAGTAGGAGCTGGGATCCGGGGCACCATCCAGACCGGACTTGGCTGCTGGGCTGATCTTTCAGATAGTCGCTCACGGAGCCGACAATCAATTTGAATGGCCAGTGTGATAAGGGCCTCCAGGGTATTTGGGACTCTGACACGTGCCAATTCGTCTTTCAGACCTTCTGATAACCCCAAGCGGAACTGGTGTCATTCCACTGTGTATCTGCACTCCAATGTCTAAAGTCTATAACATAATCTTCGGCTGTTCTGCGGCCTTGCTGGAGTGCATGAAGGGCAGCCTCTGCTGTGGAGGCTCGTTGCGGGTCATCATATAATTCAGCCATCGTGCCGAAGAAGGAGGACATGGACTGTAACAACATCGTTCATCTCCAACATCCGATGAGCCCAGGACTGGGGCTCACCCTGAAGCAGTGATATGATGAATCCTACTTTGGTGGCGAGGGAGAAAGTTCGAGGTTGCAGGGCAAAGTACAGTTCACATGCGTTACGGAAGGATTGAAATTTTCCCCGGTCACCTGAAAATCTCTCTGGTGCTGGAACTCTGGGTTCAGGGGGCAGCATCACCACTGAGGTTGGTGCAGTGGCAGTCCCTGAGGCATAAGGCGCAGCAGTGCTTGCTGGTGTAGCTAGAGTCTGTGCACGTTGTTCCAGTTGCGCTTAACCCTCCTGTAGAGATTTGACTGCTTGGGTAATGGCTGCAAGGTGCTGACAGATGTCATCCATGGCCGACTTCCCACTTTCAGGCTCAGACATGGCTGTCTGACACTGTTACGTACCTGCCGGATGAGCCTGAAGTGCAGTGGGAAGGCTTTCTCGTACAACCCCAAATCAAGGGCCACCGGTGTTGGCTGGCAAGAGCCTGGCAGTGTATGGGTGCCTGGTTTGTCTTTGGTGTTGTCAGTTCACCTGGTGCAGCAGGAAACTGGAAGCAGGCTGGTAGGTGCAGGGCTAGGGAGACACTGAATATGTAGTCAGACAAGCCGGGTTTGGTAACAGACGATCAGATATAGGCGACAGGCAGAGAATGGTCAGGATACAGGCAAGGTTCGGCAACAGGATATCAAGCAGTGTAGAGTGGTGTGTGGTTACAAGGCAGGTCGGGGTCAGGATAACAGAGATCAATCGTAGTCAAACAAGCCGGGTCAAACACAGGAAACAGATTGGATCACAAGAACAGGAAGTCACGGGAACAGGTATGAGCTGCAGATCAGACAGCAAAGACACAGTGCTGCTGAAGTGTTTAAATAAGGCAGCCTGTTGCCAATCACTGAAATCAGTCTGCACTATTTTAACCCCTAGGTGGCAGATCCATGACAGCTATACAATTCAGAAGAACAGCGACTTTAACACAGGTCTCAGAAAAAGCTCTGTAATTCCAAGATAATTAAGAGTTAGGAAATAGCATTTTCTTTTTTTTTAAAGCTCAGCATCCATTATTTCTCGTTCTGCCAAATGTGCCCTGTGTGAAACAAATGGGCCAGTGCTTGACACTCAAATGTGATTTTCAATTTTGATAACAATACAAGTTTAAATATAAAGCAAGATACTGGCAAAAGTCTATAGGTTCCAGAAGACCAAAGCTGCCAAGATATGCACCTAAAGCATCACTAACAGAGGCTATAACTAGACCATCGGGAATAAAACCTATACATACAGTATATATCTATTAATGTAAAACACTGAGGGGATACGGCCTATTTTCCATTTAAAAATTTCCATTCAAGTCAACTACTTAATTATATTGAGGATGTGTTACACGTGGTCGAGATGCCACACACAAGGCCTATTTAAAATAGTAGCACACAATTCGATGTCTCAAAGCAATAACCCATGACTTTTATAAAATGACAATTTTCCTTAAAGAAAATGGCACGGGCTTATGCGTATTAAGTAAAAATCTATATTTTTCGCTAGAAGATTACTTAGAATCCCCAAACATTATATATATATATAATATATATATATATATATATATATATATATATATATATATATATATATATATATATTTTTTTTTTAGCGGAGACCCTAAGCTCCCTGGCGGTATGATTATTTCGGATTTTAGGTGCTGAAAGCGGTACAATTATTTTGCATGGAAATTTGGCGTTTTATATTGTAGGCCTGTAATTATTAACAATAACACACTTAAATCTGTCCAAACAAGAGTCTAGTAGATATCCCGGGTATGATGAAGTTTGAAACACAAAAACATAAATTATAATATAATAAATATAAATAATTAAAAAAAATATATATATATAATAATAATAAAATACATTTCCCCACAATTCACTATCGCTCAATTCTGCAAGTGTTCTAATTTACTATCGCTGTTTTCTAGCTGGTCTAAAGCCACTTTTGACGTAAAGGGATACTTTTTGGTTGCTATGGATAATCTCCAGTTTCCAGGCAGAAAGAACAGTATATATAACATAAAACTGCATGCAGGGCATGGGCCAAAGCACTGGGGACAAAAGGGATGTGAAATGATTTCATACAGTACTGTAATCTGTAAGATTACAGTACTGTATGTGTTATGGTTTTTACATTTTCTTAATTTGTCGCCAGGCTCCGCCCCCGTGCGTCGCAACGCTCGCAGGGAACAGAGCCTGGCACAGAGAGGCTTCGGAGGAGACAGAGCCCGCAGACACAGCGGGGGACATTGCAGGATCCTGGAGACAAGGTAAGTAACGCTGCACCAGGATCCTGCAATGTAATCCCGAGTGTGGCTCAGGGTTACCGCTAATGGGACTGAAATTTAACCCCGAGCCACACTCGGGAATACTGTCAGGGAGGCTAGAGAACAGATTGGCGGTCATTGCAATATTTTATGTTACACTGTATTTGCACAGCAGTCTTTCAAACGCAATTTTTTTGAAAAAATACATTTTAATTAATTAAAAAAATGATTTTAAATAGATACCTAACATGTCATGCTAACCACTTAAGGACCAGGACAATTTTTGACAACTGTTGTTTACAGGTTAAAATTAGTTTTCTTTTTGCTAGAAAATTACTTAGAACCCCCAAACATTATATATATTTTTTTAGACACCCTAGAGAATAAAATGATCGTTGCAATACTTTATGTCACACCGTATTTGCGCAGTGGTCTTACAAACACAATCTTTTGGGAATTTTTTGGGAAAAAATTATAATAATAATAATATATAATTTTTGAATTAAAAATAAGAACACAGTAAAGCCCAATTTTATTTTTTTCTATATTGTGAAAGATTATGTTACGCCGAGTAAATTGATACCCAACATGTCATGCTTCAAAATTGCAAAGAGTCAGGTGGGGGCCATCATTCCCTCACTCGACTTATGCCCTGTACACACGATAGGATTTTCCGATGGAAAATGTGAGATAGGACCTTGTTGTCGGAAATTACAACCGTGTGTGCACTCTATCACACATTTTCCATAGGAATTTCGGACACACAAAGTTTGAGAGCTTGCTATAAAATTTTGCGATCGTGTGTACTCAAATCTGATGCACAAAGTGCCACGCATGCTCAGAATAAATTAAGAGCGGAAAGCTATTGGCTACTGCCCCATTTATAGTCCCGACGTACGTGTTTTACATCACCGCGTTCAGAACGATCTGATTTTCCAACAACTTTGTGTGACCGTGTGTATGCAAGACAAGTTTGAGCCAACATCCGTTGGAAAAAATCCATGGATTTTGTTGTGGGAATGTCCGATCAATGTCCAACCGTGTGTACAGGGCATTAGTGCCAAGCAGGACTGGATCAGATTGTCTCCGCCGATACCGATGGCTCCGGTAAGCGGTGGAGACAACCTGAACGCAGCGGGGGGGAGCCCTTTCCCGCCCCCGATAAAAGTGATCTTGCGGCGAATCCGCCATGGAGACCACTTTTATCTCAAATGTGGTCTCCGTTGAAGAAAATTCCAGGGTTATGGCAGCTATTTGCTGCCATAACAACAGTATTTAACGTCAAGGGACCGACGTATACCCCACTCTCCCTTTGCATTCAGAGTGGGGTAAACTGTCCAATAACAATAGACACACAGGTCAGGTGTATTCAAACTTCTCACCAGTAAACAGTCTTATCAACAGGGAGGGGCTGCTGGAGAAAATCCACCCCTCCAATTAGACATACATCCCATAATATACTTTTATACCCAAGGCAGACAGACACAATAGAACAATGGAATACAACCACACCCCAAACGATCCCAGCAAAGAGTCCAACAGCATGAGACAACACACAATATATACATATATACAGCATTCCAGTGTGGATGTACAGCTGCCATAATCTTGGTATTTAAAGCAGAGTTTCAGGCAAAAATGAGAACTCGGTCTCAAACAATTGACCACCCCCCCACCCCTGTTGCTTTCTGGGACCTGTGTGTGTCCCAGAAGACGATGGGACCATTCAGAAAGCACTGCGTGACTCGCAGTAGAAAACCGTCATTGAGGGCTCCCTGGACAGGTACGTGTCCTTATATTAAAAGTCAGCAGCTACAGTATTTGCAGCAGCCTCAGAGATTTTTTTTACTGATCTTTTATAGGTAAATAACATGCCTAAAAAAGTATGTTAAATGCACATACTGTATAATCTTATAGGAAGATTTTTGTTGAAATGAATGGCCTGATAACAGGGACTCTTTAACCACTTAAGAACCAGCAGCCACAGTTTTACTGCAGCAATGTAGCTTGATCCCGCAAATCGCCGTAGGTGTACGTCAGCTCCTACTTGGCGGTTTGTGGGCGAGCACGCTCCCATTGGCCAGCAGGGGAGCCAATTAATAGGTCCAGCAGGCTCGATGTCCGCCGGCGAACCGCGAACCTTTCCCGCAGTGACAGAACAGGGATCTGCCTGTGTAAACAAGGCAGATTTCCGTTCTGACAGGGGAGATCACACAGATCTGTGTGTTTCCCCAGTCACACAATCCCCCATACAGTTAGAAAACACAAACAGGGAACACATTTAACCCCTTGATCGCCCCTGATGTTAACCCCTTCCTTGCCAGTGTCATTAGTACAATAAAAGTGCATTTTTTAGCACGGATTACTGTAATAATGTCACTGGTTCCCAAAAAAGTGTAAAAAATGTCAGTTAGGTGTCCGATCTGTCTGCCGCAATGTCACAGTCCTGATAAAAATCACTGATCACCGCCATTACTAGTAAAAATAATAATAATAAAAATGCCATAAATATATCCCCTACTTTGTAGACGCTTTAACTTTTGCATAAACCAATCAATATATGCTTATTGCAATTTTTTTACCAAAAATATGTAGTAGAATACATATTGGCCTAAACTGATGAATAAGTTTTATAGCAGAAAGTTAAAAAAAATCATTTATTTTTTTTTAAATTGTCGCTCTTTTTTTGTTTATAGCGCACAAAATAAAAACCGCAGAGGTGATCAAATACCACTAAAAGAAAGCTCTATTTGTGGGAAAAAAAGGACATAAATTTTGTTTGGGTACAGTGTCGCACAACCGCGAAATTGTCAGTTAAAGCATTGCAGTGCCATAAAAAAATGGCCTGGTCAGGAAGTGGGTAAATCCTTCCAGGGCTGAAGTGGTTAATTAATAAGCCTGACAGTCTTCCAGCATTCATTCAAAACATTGCGGCTGGGCATTCAGCTGCATACTGAAGTTGTAGCTGGCATTTTACTCCACACAAAGTCTTGTGGCACAGACAGCACTACTGCTGATAGAAAAAAACAGATCCCCATAAATTTCTGGTCGATTACATCACTCAGGATCCCAGCCTGTTTGTTTATGAGCAAAATTCAGTTGAGAATCTGTTATTTTTGGGGTGGTAGCGCTACCACCACAAAATAACAGATCCCCAGCGAGCTGCTGCTCATAAACAAACCAGCCAGGGATCTGTTATTTAGTGGCAGAAGCGTTCTCATGACCGGACCTGAGAGAAAAATGCAGGAAGTAAAGGAAAATATCTACAATAGGGACACACAACACAATACTATTAAACCGATGCTTTAAATCTGGTCCACTCCATCCAAAACAAAATGTTTTTCCTGATGTTAGGCTTTAACCGCTTCTCGACCACCTCATGCAGATATACTGCGGCAGAAGGGCACATACAGGCAGATTAACGTACCTGTACATGGCCTTTTAAGAGGCGGCTTGCAGGCGCGCGTGTACCGCCGGTGGCACGCGCGACCGCCAGGTGCTCCGTGCCCGTGATTGCAGGTCCCGCGGAATCGATACCCGCGATTGTCTCATGGTGAGGAAGAACGGGGAGATGCTGATGTAAACAAGCATCTCCCAGTTCTGCCTAATGACACTGTCACTGATCACAGCTCCCTGTAATCGGAAGCGGTGATCAGTGTAGTGTCACACACAGCCCCTCCCCCCCCACAGTTAGAATCACTCCCTAGGACATACTTAACCTCTACAGCGCCACCCAGTGGTTAACCCCTTCACTGCCAGTCACATTTACCCAGTAATCAATGCATTTTTAATTGCACTGATCGCTGTATAAATGTGAATGGTCCCAAAATCACGCCAACAGTGTTCGATGTGTCCGCCATTGCAATCATGATAAAAATCGCTGATCGCCGCCATTACTAGTAAAAAAAAAATTATCAATAAAAATGCCATAAAACTATCCCCTATTTTGTAGATGCTATAACTTTTGCGCAAACAAATCAATAAACGTTTATTGCGATTTTTTTACCAAAAATATGTAGAAGAATGCGTATCGGCCTAAACTGAGGGAAAAAAAAAAATTTTTATATATTTTTTGGGGATATTTATTATATATCAATATCAATTATACATAATATAATATCAATATTAATTATATATATATCAATTTTGTTTGGGAGCCACGTCGCACGACCGTGCAATTGTCAGTTAAAGAGACGCAGTGCCGAATCGCAAAAAGTGCTCTGGTCTTTGGCCAGCCAAATGGTCCGGGGCTTAAGTGGTTAATATAATAAAATAGCTAAAATAGTAAGGAAGGGTTGTGAAACCATGACCACCTGCAGGAAAAAACAGACATCGCTGTTCCTATCGGCAGTATATGGTTTGAGCTATAGAAGGAGTCAAAATTGTATTTCTAAATAGATCTACTCATAGATAATAAAACATAGAATATAAATGGAAACTTCTTTAATTCATATTATTACAGTCATTAGTGCAACTGCTTATATTAATCAGTCTTTATGAAACTCAGACCAGATCCGCAGAAAGCAAGTGAACTCAATTTGAACTGAAACATTTATAAGGTTAGTCTTGTGAAATTATATCAGGGACATTTTGTCAGACTGAAGAAAATGGGATCAGATGTCAACCACTAAATGAGCAAAAAGCCATAGCTTAATAGATCTGTCAGATTGCACTAACAGTATGTATTATGTGTACCTAGCAGGCCTCCTTTGTCTCCATCTCCACTGGAGTATATAGATTGCATTGTCTTCAGTACATCCCGTACTACATAAAAAGTCTGTACAAGAACTGGCCTCAATGTTAAAAATGAAGTCATTTGTTTTAGATTAACACTAGTGATTTTTATCTTTTCTTCATTTACACAGAACCTTGAAAACAGAGACCACACTGAGTTCAATTTCAAGAAAATAATTTCCCTTACCAAACGTACATTAACCCTATCCTGCTTACTTTGTCGCCTAGAGTGGTAGAGTTTCTACAAACATCTATTAATGTAGCTAACAATATAGTAGCACTTTTTTTTCTTTCAAGTGACAAGAATGATTATTTGCATCTACAGCCATAATATAGGTCATTTTCTGCAGTGTGGAAATTGCAATTGCAGACAGTAATTTACTGTCCAAGTGTATTCTATTGATGCCAGATCAAAATGTTTTTAAGAAAATAAAATGCAAAGATCAAAAAATCTTTGTACAGTTGGGCAAGTTATAATGGGCCTGAAGAAGGGAAAGGCTGTCAAAATATAGACAATGGAGAATATAATTGCTTGTTATGGACAATATGGACAGTTATCATGTTAGAAAAGAAGTCCATAAATGCAACAAATGGGAAAACAATGCATAGTTGCCAACATTGTAAAAAAAAAATGTGGGACACTTTTGTGGCTGTAGGCGGAGCCGTAGAATAATTAGGGGGCGGGACATTCGTTTATAGGCGTGGCTTAGGAAAATATACACGTGCGGCGCGCGAAGCGAGCCGCGGCGAAAAATGGGCGTGGTTTACGCGTCATAGTGGGCTTAAATGGGCGTGGCTCAAGAGGGTGTGGTTAGAGTCTGAGATGAATGAGGGATGGAGAGGGAGAGAGGGATTAGAGGGGGAGAGGGATTAGAGGGGGAGAGGGATTACAGGGATTAGAGGGGGAGAGGGAAATGACGGGACAGCAGCCCCAGATTCTACACAACAATAGAAATATGTGTATTCTAGAAAGTTTAACAATCAGCAGATAAAGATACTCCAAACACCTGGTGTTAGCACTTCAATCATCCCGGCACCATGGTTGTTATGGTGTCAGGATGATTGAAGTGCATTATTTCTATTATATAATAATGCAGAATCAGTGGGATCCCTGAGCGTGTCACTAGCCACGTCGCCTGCCACCAGCCATCCGTCCTTGCATCAGGTGCCCCCAGCGGAGCCCCCCTTACATCAGATGTCCCCAGCGGAGCTCCCCCCACACTAGGAGTCCCCAGCGGAGCCCCCCCCACACAAGGAGTCCCCAGCGGAGCCCCCCTCACATCAGGAGTCCCCAGCGGAGCTCCCCCTCACATCAGGTGTCCCCAGCGGAGCTCCCCCTCACATCAGGAGTCCCCAGCGGAGCTCCCCCTCACATCAGGTGTCCCCAGCGGAGCCCCCCCTCACATCAGGTGTCCCTTGCGGAGCCCCCCTCACATCAGGTGTCCCCAGCGGAGCCCCCCCTCACATCAGGTGTCCCTTGCGGAGCCCCCCCTCACATCAGGTGTCCCCAGTGGAGCCCCCCTTCACATCAGGTGTCCCCAGTGGAGCTCCCCCTCACATCAGGTGTCCCCAGCGGAGCTCCCCCTCACATCAGGAGTCCCCAGCGGAGCTCCCCCTCACATCAGGTGTCCCCAGCGGAGCTCCCCTTCACATCAGGTGTCCCCAGCGGAGCTCCCCTTCACATCAGGAGTCCCCAGCGGAGCCCCCCTCACATCAGGAGTCCCCAGCGGAGCTCCCCCTGACATCAGGAGTCCCCAGCGGAGCTCCCCCTGACATCAGGAGTCCCCAGCGGAGCTTCCCTTCACATCAGGTGTCCCCGGCGGAGCTCCCCTTCACATCAGGTGTCCCCGGCGGAGCCCCCCCCACACGAGGAGTCCCCAGCGGAGCCCCCCTCACAACAGGAGTCCCCAGCGGAGCCCCCCTCACATCAGGAGTCCCCAGCGGAGCTCCCCCTCACATCAGGTGTCCCCAGCGGAGCCCCCCCTCACATCAGGTGTCCCCGGCGGAGCCCCCCCTCACATCAGATGTCCCTTGCGGAGCCCCCCCTCACATCAGGTGTCCCCAGCGGAGCCCCCCCTCACATCAGGTGTCCCTTGCGGAGCCCCCCTCACATCAGGTGTACCCAGTGGAGCCCCCCTTCACATCAGGTGTCCCCAGTGGACCCCCCTTGCATCAGGTGTCCCCAGTGGACCCCCCTTGCATCAGTTGTCCCCAGTGGAGCCCCCCTTGCATCATGTGTGTGTCCCCAAAGGAGCCCCCCCCTCACATCAGGAGTCCCACAGCGGTGCGCCCTCCCCCCCCACCTTAGAGGTGTCCTAGTAGTAGCATGGCTAGAACCCCGCCCCTTTCCTTATCAGACAGGAAGACGGCTGGGGGGGCTAGACGGAGCTCCTGCATCACCGCCCACCCTCCGCCTCGCCCCGCCTCGCTGCCAGTCTGATATGGAAAGGGGCGGGGGTAGGCGGGGCGAGGCGGAGCGGCGCGGAGGGTGGGCGGCAACGCAGGAGCTCCGTCTAGCCCCCCCCAGCCGTCTTCCTGAACTTCAACAAAATGGCGGCCGGCGGAGACATTGTCTCCGCCGGCCGCGGACCTCTAGCGGCGGCGGCGGCGGCGAATCGTGAACAACCGGATTTCTCGGGACATTTCCCGGGACACCAGGAATTCGGGAATGGCGTCCAAGTCCCGGGAATGTCCCAGGAAATCTGGGACAGTTGGCAAGTATGACAATGGCAGTAACCCACAGTGACCTCTGAGATTTTTTTTGTCTTTGCTATATGTAAACTGCCACCAGTTTACCCACAATTGATGAAAGGTAGTGGCTAGTGGCCTGAGTTAACATCAGTTTCTCATATGTTTTGGATACTCCAATAACAATATATTTCTAACAGAAATCATGTCCTTATCTGGGAGTTATGAGTGTTATAGCACCTCCTGTTGATTTCTCCATACTATAAAATGTGAACAATACAATAGCAACCCTTCATAATGGCAACATGGGGTGTACAGACTCTTACCAATAAAATACCCAAAAGATTTTAGAAACTGTCAGGTATTTTTGTTAGCGTCAATCAAACTTAACTCACAAATCGGCTTTATCTCTGCTCACTAATTTAATAGTTTTCAGGCCTTACATTTATACTAAAACATGACTTACAGATATGTTACATAGTTCTTAATATGGTAAACAACCAGTGAACTAAATTGCCTATCTCTATATGGTATAAACACAACCACTTCTCCCATCAGCTGATCTGAGAACTTCTTTTCCACTGACCATAAGTGCAACTAGACCTTTAGAGATTCTCAAAATAGAGATAGGATAGTGAGTCTCGTCCTTCAGAGATACAATAAAATTGAGTTGATGTTACAAAATGGTGTCTTTAAATTAGGTACAAAACAAATCTCCATGTGATATCCAATGTCAGAAGAACTACAAATAGACGGTTTTTGACAATTCTTTTATTAATGTTGTCTTCTTTCCCCGCTTCTTCTTCCATCTTCTTTTGGTCTTTCTTCGGTGTTCTTCTTCTTCCTCCATCTTGTTCTTCCCCCGCTTCTTCCTCTATCTTCTTCCGCTTCTTCCTCCGGTCTTCTCGTCCGACATCTTCTTCTCCGCTTCTTCCCCCGATCCGCCTCAATGGGAGTCTCCCGCTGTGTGGCGCTTCTGTTCAGATGACAGCTCTTATATAACGGAGAGCAGGGCCACCCGTTGACCCCGCCCCCTCTGACGCACGGGGACTTCCCTATGGCTTTCCCCCTGTTGTCAGAGGGGGCGGGGTCACCCGTTTACGCAAACGTGACCCCGCCCCCTCTTCGGCACATCCCTATCGATGACGCCTGACATGTTTTGGACCCTGTAGTCCTTCTTCAGATGGTTATGTCATATTGGGTCATGAATATTCTATAATGTAAATATATAGTATATTAGTAATAGAATAATATAACAATGTATAAAAAAAAAAGTAGCATATGTCTTATCGCATCAAACAGAAAAACAGCAATAGAAGTTGTACTTACAAAAATGATGAGCAAATCTTAGTGATGCCATGGTGGCTGTGTGGCGGATGTGTTATATAGCTAATGGAAACACAAGTGGAGGTATGTTGAAAAGTTAGGACTCTTTACCCAAAATTACCCTTTTTTCTCTGGTGTATGCCTCTTATTCATTCCCTGTGTGCCTTAGGTGCAATACACTGGGAATACTTGAATACATACCTATGCCTTTACCACTGAAAGTCTGATTTATTCAGCATTAGACTTAGTATGCAGTTTTTCAAAGGAATCCTAACTGACTCCCTCTTCTCATGTTTTTTTTCTCTTTTTACATATACAGATTAATAGACAATATCTCACTGCTTCACCCATTCAGATCTAGTTGATTGCTGGCCACAATTTGGCAGGAGCTACGCTCCTATGCCTAGGGTCCTTTTAGCTGGGCCGCCTCTCTGTTTCCTCTCCTTCACGTCCTCTTACCCTGTATCACCATTTGGATCAACCACGGCCACATCTTTGATGTGTGGGAGCATTGACCACCAGATCCCTGGTTGTTTGTATTAACAATTTGCTCATCATTTTTGTAAGTACAACTTCTATTGCTGTTTTTCTGTTTGATGTGATAAGACATATGCTTCCTTTTTTATACATTGTTATATTATTCTACTATGTTACTAATATACTATATATTTACATTATAGAATATTCATGACCCAATATGACATAAGCCTCTGAAAAAGGACTACAGTGTCCGAAACATGTCAGGCATCATCGTCAGTATGTGCATATGCTAACCCAGAATTGCACTTAGGGCAGCTAATTTCCATACCAATGTATAATTTGGGTACATTGTAACTTGATACATTTATTTGATTTTTGATTCATTGCTTATGCAATTTTACTGTATTTATACTAAATAAATTATTTTTTTCACTATATTACCTGGTCTGCCTATAAAATCTTTTTCTATAGTTTTGTGACTTAATGCTTTCTACAAACAAATAAAAAATAATAAAACTTTAGAAAATAAAACCATAATTATCTTATCAAATAAGGCCTAAAGCAAGTTAATACTATCATCTACACCTCTGGTGCCCAACCAGCAGCCCAAGAGCCTGTTGTACTTACTGTGCAGTTCAAGAGACCTTGCAACCAGTGTTTTTATTGCCTGGGTGCTAACTCAGAGATATGAATTAAACTGGTTTCTACTACCTAGAATTATTTGGTTTATATATTTCACACTGTATTACTTTTCCTGGGCTACCCATTCTTCTTTCTCAGTGATTTTTTTTTGTATGGCCTATTATAATAAATCTTGCTGAGAGGAATACCAAATGTGGTGCCACAGGGGTTGTAAGGAGTGCTGACTTGTAAAGAAACTGCTGTGGTAGTGATCTCTAGCAGTATTTTGTAGCATGTTCCTAGTCTCTGACAGACCCTTGCAACACGTTCGCAGTCTGCAACTAAGCATGTAGTATTTCTGTAGTCTCTGACCATCTACTGTAGTTCGTCAAGTCTCTGACCCTTTTCTGTAGTATTACATGCTGAACATACAGTATCTCACAAAAGTGATGACACCCTTCACATTTTTGTAAATATTTTATTATATCCTTTCATGTGGCAACACTGAAGAAAAACTGACACTTTGCTACAATGTAAAATAGTGAGTGTACAGCTTGTATAACAGTGTAAATTTGCTATCCTCTCAAAATAACTCAACACACAGCCATTATGTCTAAACCGTTGGCAACAAAAGTGAGTACACCCCTAAGTGAAAATGTCCAAATTGGACACAAAGTGTCAATATTTTGTGTGGCCACCATTATTTTCCAGCACTGCCTTAGCCCTCTTGGGTATGGAGTTCACTAGAGCTTCACAGGTTGCCACTGGAGTCCTCATCCACTCCTCCATGATGACATCACAGAGCTGGTGGATGTTAGAGACCTTGCGCTCCTCAACCTTTCCGTTTTGAGGATGTCCCACAGATGTTCAATAGGGTTTAGGTCTGGAGACATGCTTGGTAAGTCCATTACCATTATCCTCAGCTTCTTTTGCAAGGCAGTGGTCGTCTTGGAGGTGTGTTCAGGGTCGTTATCACATTAGAATACTGCCCCGCGGCCCAGTCTCCAAAGGAGGGGATCATGCTCTGCTTCAGTATGCCACAGTACATGTTGGCATTCATGGTTCCCTCAATGAACTGTAGCTCCCCAGTTCCGGCAGCACTGATGCAGCCCCAGACCATGACACTCCCACCACCATGCTTGACTGTAGGCAAGACACACTTGTCTTTGTACTCCTCATCTGGTTGCCGCCACACACACTTGATACCATCTGAAACAAATACGTTTATCTTGGTCTCATCAGACAACAGGACATGGTTCCAGTAATCCATGTCCTTAGTCTGCTTGTCTTCAGTAAACTTTTTGTGGGCTCTCTTGTCTATCATTTTCAGAAGAGGCTTCCTTCTGGGATGACAGCCATGCAGACAAATTTGATGCAGTGTGTAGCGCCCCCCCAGAAGCCCAGAAGTCCGGACCTCCGCTGGCAAGAGAGCGGCCTGAAGACAGCGGAGGAGCCGGCCGAAGAACTGGAACACCGGGAGAAGAGGAACCGGAGGGACCCCCGAAGCCGGAAGAAGACCCCCGAAGCCGGAGGAAGACCCCCCGGAGCTGTTTAATAAATTATTTTAAAAACCTGTGTAGTGTGTTTTATTATTGACACTTTTTCCCTAGGTGAATGGGTAGGGGTACCATGTACCCCATGCTCATTCACATAGGGTGGGGGGCCGGGATCTGGGGGCCCTCTTATTATAGGCCCCTGCCCGCAGACCCCGACAACCAACGGCCAGGGTTGTCGGGAAGAGGCCCTTGTCCTCATCAACATTAGGACAAGGTGCTTTGGAGTGGGGGGGCCCCGCAGGGCGCCCCCTCCCCCAAAGCACCCACCCCCCCCATGTTGAGGGCATGCGGCCTGGTACGGTTCAGGAGGGGGGGCGCTCGCTCGTTCCCACCCCCTTTCCTGACCGGCCGGGTTGCGTGCTCGGATCGGGGTCTGGTATGGATTTTAGGGGGGACCCCACGCCGTTTTTTCGCCGTAGGGGCTTCCCTTTATAATCCATACCAGACTTAAGGGCCTGGTATGCCCCGCGCTCGCCGCAATAGGATAATTTGTTTTTCTATTGCAGCGAGCACGAAATGCAATACCCTGCCCTCGCGTTGTATCTGGTCCGTTGGACCAGCATACACACGAGCGGGCTTTCCGTCGGACCAGCACACAGACGAGCGGACTTTCCGCCAGAAACTGAGTCCGACGGAAAGATTTAAAACTTGTTTCAAATCTAGGTCCGGCGGGCTTTTGGGAAAAAGTCCACTGGAAAAGTCCGCCGGAGCCTACACACGGTCGGATTGTTCGGCGGAAAAGTCCGACCGTGTGTACGCGGCATTAGATATGTGTCCCCATTGGAAGATTTAATTTGCATTCCTGTTCTAGCCACAACTTAAAATGTTGGATTTTCCTCTCACTTTAAGTGCCAGTGTTAGTGGTCACCGGGACAAATGGAGCATGAATCTACCCAACTGGAGCATTGAAAAACTGACAAAAGTCTCATCCCTTCACTGTTTTATCTAAAACAAAAAAAATGGCATTAGATACACTTAAAGTGTAACTAAAGAATTTCCCTCTATTACAGTCCTCCTACAGACAGCAAAAAATAATATAATACTGACAGGTGTTCTAACCCCCCCATTCCCCACACACTCTATACAAAAAACAAAGTTTTGTCATTAGGCATACTTTACTTTAAGTGTTGGTGCACATACCTGCAGCAGCTTTTTCTCTTCTGCAATAGCCAAATGTATCTACAAGCCAACATATTATACCTGCTAGCAACTAGTTACTTTAACTGGCTAGGAGAAAATACAGGGTAGTTGGATCCTATTGCTTTATTATGCTGCTGCAGATCCTCTCTTTCTTCAAGGTGAATGAATCATTCCTGGTTTTACCCAGATAAAGAGTGCATCTCTTCTGTCTAAAGACCAACTCTGGGAAATCTGAAAATTCCTCCTTGCAGTGGAGCTGTGCCCGCACTGCAAGGGTTAGCTACTTGTTTTGGCCTAGGGAAAAGTAAAAGCACTTTTACTTACCCAATCCCCTGCTCCTCCATCAGAAGATTCCCCATAATCCGGTGGCTGGACTGTCCCTTGATGTCAATGGTCTTGATGATGTCAGGAAGTTAGACTGCTGGAGTAAGGGGTAGAAAACCCTGTGGGGACCGGTCTGGCATTGGGAAGAATCGGGTAAGAAAATCTTCTTTTCTATGTCCCTAGAGCAGATAACTCTTGCAATGTAGGCACAGGTCCTGTGCAGAGGAGAATTTTCAAATTTCCCAGGGTTGGGCTTTAATAGAGACCTGTACTAAAAAAATATGGAGTTTGCCATTGATACATGCTTGTTCCAGGTCAGTGGCTAGGAAAGTAGTGAACCCAGAGACAACCAGATGACTAGTAATCTTAGGTCATCAATAACAGCTCTTATTTCCCTCATAGGTTTTCCTTAAAGCTACATCACCCATGCATGCATCCAAACCACAAAAGTTCCTGATTCATTGGATTGCATAAATGATTCATGGACTTGAATCATTTAGATTTCTTTGTTAAGGCCACCTTCTATTAAATAGCATGGCAGTTTAGGACACCTTTAGAATGCAAATAAAGTGGATTCTGTGTCCGTCTTTGCTACAAGGACAGAAATATGCAAGCTACTATTGCTAACTTGTTTTAGGAAAGCAGGCTCCAAGACTGCCCCCTTATTCTTTACTTTGGTGGCTAGGATGGCATCCTTGCGTATCCTATATTTCTGTATTATTGTGATTCTGTACTTTGCCAATGTAGACCAATGCCAGGTTCACTTCAATGCAGATCTCCCACACGAACATACTTAAAAAAAAAAAAAATGACAAGAGGGTGCCTCCATCAAGGTGTAGCAATTTATAAAAAAGAATATAAGACAACAAAATGCACTCACTAGTTAAAAGTAGATCAAGGCTTGTCATAAACCCATATAGACCTCCATAGGATCACCTTGAGGCTCCAGAGCTCCGCAGGCAAGAGGCTAGCTGAAGCAGAGTTCTTAGTGGAAGTATAGCTGTCAGGCTTCAGGCTGGAATCTCAGCAGCAGTGGCTTCCGGGTGTAACAAGAAGGCTGCAACTCCAATCAGCACTTCTCTTGGCTAGGTGATGGTGAGAGGAAGTAGAGGGGGCATGGCTTCATGTTTCAGGGCAACAGGACGGCTCCTTTATCAAACCAAGAGCATACCTCCTTTGGATCCTCTGCAGTTCTGTTTTACCCCTATAAGTGAAATCAAAACCCTAAAACAGTTATGGAACACATAGAGCTACCGACCCCTACCCATGATTGATCTAATCTGCCACTTAGAGTCACATGCTCCCCTGTACCTGGAAGTACTGGGAATTTCCTTTGGCTCCCTGCATGGAACAGCAGGGAAGAAAAAGAAAGGGAAATATATACTGCTGAAGATGAGGAAATTAAAGCAAATGTGTTTCTTCGCCCTTAACAGAAAGAGTTAATTTTCATTATGACCTCAGAAATGTTCTTTTTTGTTTGGAAGTTCCCAGCGCCCATCTCATTATAGTACAATTGCAAGTAATCATTTTTTCTTTTCTATAAACACATGTAGTTTAAAACATGGCTTTTCTCTTGGCCAGCTCAGATGCATACAGTACACAATTAGCTATAATGACAATACACTTTCAGGAAAAGCCAGCTGTCTAGATCTTTCAGAACCAACCAGAGTTGCTTATTGCCTTTGTACCCCTGGCACATTAGTTCCACATTTAACAATTAACAATTTATCACACATTTATTATCCTAAAGTAGTTATGTTCAATGCAGCTGCCATATAAAAGACATTTTAGAGATTTAAAGTGTATGTAAACCCTAACATTGAACTTATCTTATCTGCTCCCCTTTTTGTGTATTCCATTAAAAGCATTTTGTTGTTGTTTGTTGATCGGTAAGTGCAAAAAAAAAATAGCTGTTGATCCTGCCAGCCATCTTCTGAGCTGATATCCTCCTGTTTCTGCCTGTGTTCCAGGCAGCTTTGTTACCTTATAACAAAAAGTCATCTCTTGCAGTCTCTAATCTCAATATTCAACACAAATTTCCTTTAAGCAACTCTATAGCTTGTATTAGAATTTCAGCTGCCCCCTGTAAAAGAATAAGTACTTACCTGTCTGAGGGGTAGAAAGTTAAATAGTCGTTCTCTTGCAAATGTCCAGACACTGCTGCCATCTTACACTTCTAGGTCTGTTGGATAGTGTGTCCCATGTTGGGAACTGTGGTTCCTCCTGACAGCATCTAAAGGTTAAGAGAAGTTCTGATTCAATCCCATTTAAACAAAAACTAGGAAAAAAGTCAACTTTTATTGTTGCCTATATATCCCCAGAAGGGGTGAGCTTGGGTTCTGTCCAAACAAGTAAATTAACTGTAATTTTGGGCCAATTTGCTGTGGGTAGAATTTCTTGGCCTGCAGCTGTACATACAGTATGCAAATGGACAGAGATGCTTTTGACATCATTGACCTAATATGACCACATAGCCACATTAGGTCAAAGAAATTGACTTATTATGGCCATGTGACCATATTATGTCAATAATGTCATGAGCATCCTCGCTCCTTTGTGTACATCAGACGCATGTCAAGGGATCTCCTGCTCAAAACTCATTGGACTAGCAATGACAACTAACTTCTGGATTTGAACAAACTTGAGTTCACATCGAACCCAAGCTCATTACTAGTCCCCAGTAGAGAGATTGCTCCACACTTTCTGCACTGAAGGAACTCTTGTTGCCAACTTTCTCAGTCTGTATATGTGGGCCAAAGGAAATATAGCATAGATGATGCATGAAAATTATAGTTCAGCAAACTTCAGGTCTTGTTAAAGTTCCTCCACACCTCCCTGTCATCACAAAGAAAATTCAGCAAAGAGGCGGGATACTGCTTGCCTCATTCTTATGAAATGTCATAGTCGATTCACATAATAGAAAGTTCAAATAAAGTTCAGAAAACTAACCCCCATCCTTCCTTCCTAATTAGCTGAAAGATTATTTATAAGAAATACTGACTAACAAATACATATTTTTTTATTTTTATTTATTTTATGTTTATTTCTTTCCAAATTACAACACTTGAAAGCTGTAACCTTGCAGACATTTGGTGAAAAGTCATAGGGGAGGTATGAAGGGTCTTTGGAAAGCATAGTAACATTATCTCACATTTATTAGCTTTTAGCAGCTCAAGGTGAAATAGGTAGTAAGCTCCATTTGCTGCAGTAACTTGAAGGCTCCGCTGGCTGCACAACTTCGCTAAATGCTCACTCTCATTAGGGATCCAAGAAATATACTATAACACAAAGAGAGAATCCTTACCAACTCTATAAAGTGTAACACTGACTATACCAAGCTTTTATAAGCAGCTCCTAGTAAGGAACAGTGGATATTAAAGGTAAAGGTATGAGTTTTTGAGATTGGGCAGCTGGACAGACTGGCATGCTGTTCAGCAATTTGCCATCTTTTAATGGACTCTTATCTTATTTGTCTACTGACACATTCTGGTTTTTATTTTATTGGCCTGGTTGGTGAGATGTCAGCTGTATAGAAACCCTAGATGAGACTTGGGGCATTTGAATGAGCTGAACTTCTTATTTCTATTCTCTGGAGTGCAGAGCCCTCCAATGTTTATGGCACCCTATCAGGTCACCTGAGTCCAGGTGACAGATGCACACCGTTGCAGTCAGGAGTGCACCGCTAAGGTAGTGGACCCTACGGCTGACTGCTGCAGATGGAACTCTGGGTGGTTCAGGAAGGCAGGTCCACTGGAGTACCAACACAGATACCACTGGGAACTAGAGCATAAGATTCCCCAGGGCACGGAATCTAAGAGCCAGCAGGTGTTCATCAGAGTCTCTAGTGGTAAGGATGGACTGCGCTGCAACTGACTCCTGGTCGCAGCCCCAGGGTCTCCCAGCTCAAGCTCACTGTAGGCTACAGGAGGATAGAGAGGAAGCAGAAGCCCAGGAAAACAAGGGATAGTAAGGAGATAAGCCAAAGGTCGGGGCGACTAGAAGACAAGGATACACAGAGAACACTCCAAAAGGTCAGGGTCACAAGCAGGCAGGGATAGTCAAGAACAAGCCAAGATCTGTAACAGAGACAGATGTAGAACACATGGCAAGCAGGAAACAGGAAACCAAACACACAATATTGCTCAGCAAGGCAGGCTTGGAGAACATGATGTTAAATAGTGGTTCCTGTTGAGGCTAGGGTGGAGCCACACTGAGGGAAGATTACTTAACCATGCAGGTGTGAGAGTTCAAGCCCTAATGGCCTGTACACACACGATCCAAATATCGGACAAAACGGTCGTCCGAGGAAGGATCGTACGATATTCGGATCGTGTGTACACTACTTTCGACAGCCGATCACGACCAATCATCCGATATTATTCGATCGGACATACACGAAAATTTTCCTTGTACGATTCCAGATCTTATGATTTTCCTTTAGTCAGTATAGTTTTCGTCCGAAAATACAATACAAATACAATACAACACATGACATCACTTCTGATTTTTCTGTCTGTCGTACGAGAATTTTCGTGACTTTATTAGCTATTCAATTTCTACTTGCGACTCACTTCCAATTTTTCTGTCTGTCCTACAAGAATTTTCGTGACTTTATTAGCTATTCAATTTCTACTTGCGACTATTTAAGCGAGAACGGTCGTACGATCGGCCGTACAATATTCAGAACATGTGTACGAGGCATAAGGCTGATACGCTGTCCAGGTAAGAGACAGACAGGTCATGAAAGTATTATTGCAGAGTCGCGACACACCCAATGGTTACAAGATCAGTGAAACTATTAACCACTTACCAACCGGCCCATAGCCGAATGACGGCTGCAGGGCGGTTGGATAACTCTGGGAGGACGTACTATGACGTCCTCCCAGAATTCCCCTCTCGCACGCCCCCTGGGGCGCGCACCCGAACACATCCGTGACCGCCGGGTCCAGAGGACCCGGCGCATCACGGATCCCGGTAAATGGCCGCTGATCGCGGCCGTTTACCATGTGATCGCACCGTCAAATGACGGCGCGATCACATGTAAACAGACCGGCGTCATCTGATGACGCCGGTTCCTCTCCTCCCCTCCTGTGTACCGATCGGTACACTGTGGAGGAGAGGGGGATGGATGTCTGCAGCGCTGTGGGCTGGATGTGTAGTGCCCACAGCGCTACACAGAGACATCCAGCCATCCATCCATCCATGCTCAGCCATCCCTACTACTATGCAATGCTGTGCAATACTCTGCAATACCCCTACAATACTTTGCAATGCTGTGCAATACTCTGCAATGCCCCCACAATACTCTGCAATGCTGTGCAATACTCTGCAATGCCCCCACAATACTCTGCAATGCTGTGCAATACTCTGCAATGCTGTGCAATACTCTGCAATGCCCCCACAATACTCTGCAATGCCCCCGCCATACTCTGCCATGCCCCCGCCATACTCTGCCATGCCCCCGCCATACTCTGCCATGCCCCCGCCATACTCCGCCATACTCCGCCATACTCTGCAATACCCCGCCATACTCCGCAATACCCCGCCATACTCTGCCATGCTGAGCCATGCTCGGCTGTACTCGCCCTCTGTATGTGGCCAGGCTGTGGAAGTCTCACACATGTGGTATCGCTGTACTCAGGAGGAGCAGGAGAATCTATTTCGGGGTGTCATTTTTGGTATGTACATGTTATGTGGTAGAAATATTGTATAAATGGACAACTTTGTGTTAAAAAAAAAAAAAGCGTTTTAACCACTTCCCACCCGCCGGCCGTCATACAACGTCCTTGACTTTGTGCGGGGATATCTGAATGATGGTTGCAGCTACAGGCATCATTCAGATATCAGCTTTTTCAGCCAGCGATTCCCTACACCATGAGAATGATCATAGCAGCTGTTCCACTGCTTGATCGTTCTTACGGGAGGCGAGAGGGGATGTCCCCCCCTCCCGCGCTTCTACCGACTCACCGCTACGATTGAAGCCAGGATCGTTTTTTTTTTTTTTTTATTTCAGGCTTCCCAGCCTAGAGGTGAGATGTGGGGTCTTATTGACCCCATATCTCACTGTAAAGAGGACCTGTCATGCCATATTCCTATTACAAGGATGTTTATATTCCTTGTAATAGAAATAAAAGTGGTCCAAAATTTTTTTTTCTTGGAAAAAAGCATCAAACTAAAATAAAAACTGTGTGCTCGCATGCAGAAGCGAACGCATACGTAAGTCCCGCCCACATATGAAAACGGTGTTCAAACCACACATGTGGGGTATCGCTGCGATCGGTAGAGCGAGAGAAATAATGTTGGCCCTAGACCTCCTCTGTAACTCAAAACATGTAACCAGTAAAAAATTTTAAAGCGTCGCCTATGGGGATTTTTGAGTAGCAAAGTTTGGCGCCATTCCACAAGCGCGTGCAATTTTGAAAGGTGACATGTTGGGTATCTATTTACTCGGCGTAACTTCATCTTTCACATTATGCAAAAACATTAGGCTAACTTTACTGTTTTGGTTTTTGTAAAGCACAAAACAGTTTTTTTTCCAAAAAAAACGCGTTAAAAAAATTTCTGCGCAAATACCGTGCGAGATAAAAAGTTGCAACGACCGCCATTGTATTCTCTAGGGTCTTTGCTAAAAAAACATATATAATGTTTTGGGGTTCTATGTAATTTTCTAGCTAATAAATGATGATTTTTACATGTAGGAGAGAAATGTCAGAATTGGCCTGGGTGCTCCAGAACGCCTGAAGGTGCTCCCCTGCATGTTGGGCCTCTGTATGTGGCCACACTGTGTAAAAGTCTCACACATGTGGTATCGTGATACTCGGGAGTAATAGCAGAATGTGTTTTGGGGTGTAATTTGTGGTATGCATATGCTGTGTGTGAGAAATAACCTGCTAATATGACAATTTTGTGGGAAAAAAAAAAGTAAAAAAAAAACCTTGATTTTGCAAAGAATTGTGGGAAAAAATGACAACTTCAAAAAACTCACCATGCATCTTTCTAAATACCTTGGAATGTCTTCTTTCCAAAAAGGGGTCATTTGGGGGGTATTTGTACTTTTCTGGAATGTTAGGGTCTCAAGAATTTAGATAGGCCGTCAGTACTTCAGGTGTGATCAATTTTCAGATATTCGCACCATAGCTTTTGGACTCTATAACTTTCACAAAGACCAAATAATATCCACCGATTTGGGTTAATTTTACCAAAGATATGTAGCGGTATAAATTTTGGCCAAAATATATGAAGAAAAATTACTAATTTGCAAAATATTATAACAGAAATGAAGAAAAATTTATTTTTTTACAGATTTTTCGGTCTTTTTTCTTTTACGGCGCAAAAAATAAAGAACCCAGCGGTGATTAAATACCACCAAAAGAAAGCTCCATTTGTGTGAAAAAAAGGACAAAAATTTCATATAGATACAGTGTTGCATGACTGAGTAATTGTCATTCAAAATGTGAGAGCACCAAAAGCTGAAAATTGGTCTGGTTAGGAAGGGGGTTTAAGTGCCCAGTTGTCAAGTGGTTAAAGCGGGTTTAAAGGTTACATTTATTTTTTTTTTAAATAACAAAAATGTTATACTTGCCTGTCTATGCAATGGAGCAGCCCCAAACCTCTTATTCTAGGGTCTCCCGCCATGATCTTGGCTCCTTCTCTTCTCCGTTTGCCAGCATACAAAGCCGCTTCCTGTGGGGGGCGCTCATGCTGGATCATTCCTGAGGAGGGCCATGTGCGTCCATATACACACATAGCGTGTCTCAGCCCTGCCCCCGCTCCTTCCTCACAGGATTTGATTGACCACCTTCTGTGAGAAGAAAGAGAGAGGAAACGAGCTGCTGCAGACAGGCACAGCACTGGATTGAGATGGGACTAGGTATAAAGTGGTTTGAGGGGGGCGATATATCCTCTGGGACATTTTTTTTGCCTTAATGCAGAAATTACATTAAGGTAAAAAATGTTCAGGCTTTAGAACCACAATAATGTAAATAAGCAATATGCTTATGCATATTTAAGATACAATCTTTTACACAATCGTGACTATGTTATTTAGTCCAGTGAAATAAATATATATTTTGTATATATATTTTCATATTTATTATCTGTGTTCCCTTTAACAAACTTAGAATATTTATACAGACCAGTGCAAATACTTACACATTTAATATTGTCTTATGTAACTGTAGGTACACATATCTAACATTTGGAAAGCTTATAGCTGTGCATATATAATGCACTGATTTGGAGTGTTTTTACCTTTACCATGGCCAATTGGTAAAAAATATAAACATATTGGTTGCTTTAAAGGCTTGCTAGAACAAACAATACATATAATTTTCTCAGCTGGTTTGTTTGTCTTTCTTCCATACAGTATATAAAGCAATGGCAAAGTGCCCAGCAGGGGCG
Organism: Aquarana catesbeiana; assembly: GCF_042186555.1. Lineage (NCBI taxonomy): Eukaryota > Metazoa > Chordata > Amphibia > Anura > Ranidae > Aquarana > Aquarana catesbeiana. Next base: position 392,918,836 of record NC_133328.1, read on the forward strand.
GACACACCATTTGTGCATCTATCTATCTATCTATCTATCTATCTATCTATCTATCTATCTATCTATCTATCTATCTATCTATCTATCATGAAGAATTGGTGGAAACTTGATGAATGGGGGGGGATGGGGGCACTAAAGTTGTTTTTGCACAGGGGTTCTTTGTTGATTTCCACCACTGGTCCCTACAAGCATTCCAAATACTTGCAGGCCAGCTTGTTTTAGCTGCAATATGCCAAACAACCAGCATGTCTATAGCACTACCCCTGCAGGAGATAGGTAGATAGGGTTCTCTGTTTATTTGTCTCGACTCTGTGAACAGCTTTGGCCCCTCTGACACACCAGGATAAGCACGTGGATACTACAATGCTATTGGGAGCACAAATATAGATATCCTGCACACAACTATGATTCAGTATGAAAAGCAAACACCAAACTGATAATTGGTAATGGAAACCAATATGTTGTCATGGGTTAGAGTAAATTACAGCATATACATAAATGATCAAGTAGAGAATTAGGTCAATTACAGTTCACTAGACAATAAAGTCACTATGTTATAGCAGCTTAGAATGGAATTGTATATGGCTAAATTAAAGTAGACCTGGTAATCCACAAGATCAGCATTAATCAATGGCATTAGAAAACAGTAACCGCGATCAATAATGTAATAACTTTTCTGTAGCCAGTAGGCTATAACTCCTTTACAGTGCACTTCATTTAAATGGCAGTAATGAAATGTAGAACTGCCTAAAGAGTTACCTCTTACTATGGACAAAAGGGAAAGTTCTTGTGAAGCAGCTAAGTGATCAGCCCTAGTTCTTCAGCCAGCTAGTGTTGGGGCCCAGTTTTTACGATGGTGCACATAAGTACAGTAAAGTCTGCATACAGTTGTTAAGGCTACTATATAGATGGTAAGTTCCTAAGTGCTCAGTCTTTGCTAGCAGCGATAGATTAATGGCAGCAGTACCCTCTCACCAGTCCCAGTGATACAGCAACAGTGGTCCCACTGTTCAGATATCAGCTCACTCTGGATCTGCCTGAAGCGACTCCAGACCTTAACACACATAACAGTGCTATGGTTTCTGTTTTGCCTGCAGGCTTGTAGCAAGTTTATGTGCACATAGGAGTTGTGATGTTCACACCTCATGTCAGGAAAGCGTTCACTTGTTGGTGGTGCTGTTGGTCCCGTGGATTGCAGTACCAGTGTCTTCTTGGAGCCAGGATCTGTGATAAAGGATCTCACCTGCTGGTGGCACTGTCAGATCCATGGGCCGTAGTACCGGTGTCCACCCGTGGGTGTATTCCGGCAGTGTGGGGCAGGCAGCACCTCCTGCGCTCAGGTGTTACGCGAGGACAATTACTGACAGTCTCATAAATACCCGGCAAGCCCTCACATGCTTGCCTTGGTATCTCTCTCCCTGCGCCCTGACCGCGCTGCCTGTAATCCTGACCTTGAGCCTGTATCTGACCTGACCTGACCTAACCTGATCTGATCTGATCCCTATACAGACCCCATCCTGGACCTATCCCTCCTGTTACCTAATTACCTTGGATCCCTGCCCTGCAGCCTATCCATCCATCCATCCTCTCCCTGTCCTGTTGGTTTCCCGTCCTTACCCATCTGCTGATCTCCCTGTGTATGACCTCGGCCTGGCTTTTGTTTATGATTCCGGTATCTCCCATTTATTGTATATACTATTTGTTGTTTGTGGGTCTGTGGTTGGTTGTGCACTGTTTGTATTCACTTACTTGTCACCTATTTTAATAAACACCATTTTCATTCACTTACATGCGTTTTGGTTTCCTCTGTGCAGTCCACACAATCTGGTCTACTAAATACCTGATAGTATACCAAGGCCACCCCTGACCAGACATGGCTGCACCGAGGAACCATCCTGGTTCAGTGGATTCGCTAAGATGGATTTCAATTAAATTATCTATTATTCTCTGCTGGCGGCAGAGGATGGTGAATATTGCTGCCAAACCTTGAAAGATTGGACCAGTGACCAACTGCTGGAAACGATCCGATCAGCTCATTCCCTAGTGGATCAGGGGTATCTGTTATTTGAGGATGTTCAGCCCTTAATCCAGTTATGTGCAAAACCAGCCCTATCATGTATTCCCGAAGGAAGTGACGATTTTTGTCCCCCCTTCAATTATGGCCAAGTTTAATCTCTGGTATGGTTGTTAGAGGATGATCCAGCCTTTTTCATGGAACGTTATTCCTCTTGTTCCCAGCAGGTGTTGTCTGATTGCATCCATTCAGTGCAATGCCTGGTTAGCCAGGCTGTGTGTGAATCAATGTTTGTTCAACCTGTGCTACAGGCATGGTCAGATCTACTGTATTTAGCCAAGCCACAACATTCCAGCCCTGCCATTACTCACCTGCCTTCCCAAGAATCTATCTCCCCGTCGTCTATGGTAACCTCAGCTACAGCCCAGTTTATACAGCTTCCTACCAAATACTATTGCCCAGTCTCCAATTGTTGCACCTATCCTGCCTTCAATCCACCTGCCTCTTCCCTTCCACCTGTAACAATTCCACAAAATCCTCCTCCAGCCATTGTTTCCATGTCTCTACCGCATTCCAGCCCTTCCTTTTGCCCAACTACATCCTTTTCTCACATCCTCGCTGTTACCTACAAATCTGCAGTGGCTAAGCCAAAAAAGAAACGAAAGTTCTTTGAGACCCACACCATCCTGCCAGTAACCCAACCTGCCTCCACACCAACCAACCTGTTCCTGCCTGCGTTCATGCCAGTTGAACCTGATGACCCACCTAAATCTGCCAACCCAGTGCCTGCTACCCAGTCTGAAGTCCCAGTACCTGCTACCCAGTCTGATGCCCCAATGCCTGCTACCCAGTCTGATGTCCCAGTGCCTGCTACCCAGTCTGACGTCCCAGTGCCTACTACCCAGTCGGATGTTTCAGTACCTGCTGACCGGTCTGATGACCTTGTGTCCATGTTCCAGCCTGAAGTTTTGCTGCCAGTATTCCAGTCTGATGTGCCTGGCTTCCAGTCTGATGTGCCTGCCTTCCAGTCTGATGTCCCCACTTCCCAGTCTGATGTGCCTGCCTTCCAATCTGATGTGCCTGGCTTCCAGTCTGATGCCCCTGCTTCCCAGTCTGATGTGCCTGCCTTCCATTCTGATGTGCCTGCCTTCCAGTCTGATGTCCCCACTTCCCAGTCTGATGTGCCTGCCTTCCAGTCCGATGTGCCTGCCTTCCAGTCCGATGTTCCTGCTTTCCAATCTGATGTGCCTGCCTTCCAGTCTGATGTCCCCGCTTCCCAGTCTGATGTGTCTGCCTTCCAGTCTGACCTGCCTGCCTTCCAGTCTGATGTGCCTGTCTTCCAGTCTGATATGCCTGCCATCCAGTCTGATGTTCTGGTGCTTGCCTTCCAGTCTGATGTCCTGGTGCCTGCCTTCCAGTCCAATGTCTCGATGCCTGCCTTCCAGTCTGATGTGCCTGCTTTCCAAACTGCTGTGCCCGCTTTCTAGTCTGATGTGCCTGCTTCCCAGTCTGATGTGCCTGCCTTCCAGTCTGATGTGCCTGCCTTCCAGTCCGATGTGCCTGCCTTCCAGTCTGATATGCCTGCCTTCCAGTCTGATGTCCTAGTGCCTGCCTTCCAGTCTGATGTCCTGGTGCCTGCCTTCCAGTCCGATGTCTCGGTGCCTGCCTTCCAGTCTGATGTGCCTGCTTTCCAGTCTGATGTGCCTGCCTTCCAGTCTGATGTGCCTGCCTTCCAGTCCGATGTTCCTGCCTTCCAGTCCGATGTGCCTGCCTTCCAGTCCGATATGCCTGCCTTTCAGTCTGATGTCTTGGGGTCTGCCTTCTAGTCTGATGTGCCCGCTTTCCAGTCTGATGTCCTGGTGCCTGCCTTCCAGCCTGATGTCTCGGTGCCTGCCTTCCAACCTGATGTCTCAGTGCCTCCTTTAGGGGGATACTGTCAGGAAAGGGTTCACCCGTTGGTGGTGCTGTTGGTCCCATGGATTGCAGTACCAGTGTCCACCAGCGGGTGTCTTCTTGCAGCCAGGATCTGTGATAAAGGATCTCAGCTGCTGGTGGCACTGTCAGATCCATGGGCCGTAGTACTGGTGCCCACCAGTGTGTGTATTCCGGCAGTGTGGGGCAGGCAGCACCTCCTGCGCTCAGGGGTTACGTGAGGACAATTACTGGCAGTCTCATAAATACCCACCAAGCCCTCACATGCTTGCCTTGTGCCCGCTTTCCAGTCTGATGTGCCCACTTTCCAGTCTGATGTGCCTGCTTTCCAGTCTGATGTGCCCGCTTTCCAGTCTGATGTCCTGGTGCCTGCCTTCCAGCCTGATGTCTCGGTGTCTGCCTTCCAGCCTGATGTTTCTGTGCCTGCCTTCCAGCCTGATGTCTCGGTGCCTGCCTTCCAGCCTGATGTCTTGATATTGGTGTCCCAGTCTGGAGTCCCGGTGTCCCAGTCTGGAGTCCCGGTGTCCCAGTCTGTTAAACCAATGCACGTTACTCGGCTTTCTGGACAGGCGCCCGGTGTGCAACTTGATGACCCGGAGCCCGCTGTCTGCCCGGAGGTGCCCGCTGTCTGCCCGGATGTGCCTACTGTCCAGTTTAAAGAGCCTAATGACCAGCATGAAGTACCCTTATCCACTGTTCTGCTCAATGCCATAGACTATGGACAATTTAAACTAGTTGGAGCGTCCAGAGGCCGCTCCTTTAGGGGGAGTACTGTCAGGAAAGGGTTCACCCGTTGGTTGCGCTGTTGGTCCCGTGGATTGCAGTACCAGTGTCCACCAGCGGGTGTCTTCTTGCGGCCAGGAACTGTGATAAAGGATCTCACCTGCTGGTGGCATTGTCAGATCCATGGGCCGTAGTACCGATGTCCACCAGCGGGTGTATTCAGGCAGTGTGGGGCAGGCAGCACCTCTTGCGCTCAGGGGTTACATGAGGACAATTACTGACAGTCTCATAAATACCCGGCAAGCCCTCACATGCTTGCCTTGGTATCTCTCTCTCTGCACCCTGACCTCGCTGCCTGTAATCCTGACCTTGAGCCTGTATCTGACCTGACCTGATCTGATCTGATCCGATCCCTATCCCGAGCCCATCCTGGACCTGTCCCTCCTGTTACCTAATTACCTTGGATCCCTGCCCTGCAGCCTATCCATCCATCCTCTTCCTGTCCTGTTGGTTTCCCGTCCTTACCCATCTGCTGATCTCCCTGTGTATGACCTCGGCCTGGCTTTTGTTTACGATTCCGGTATCTCCCATTTATTGTATATACTATTTGTTGTTTGTGGGTCTGTGGTTGGTTGTGCACTGTTTGTATTCACTTACTTGTCACCTATTTTAATAAACACCATTTTCATTCACTTACATGCGTTTTGGTTTCCTCTGTGCAGTCCACACAGTCTGGTCTACTAATTCCCTGATACCTCATGCTTCTCAGAGCAAAGAGGAAATCACCCAGTATTTAGACTGGGAAAATACAAACTTGTCTTCTCCTTATACCTGGCTCTCCATTGGAATTGTAGTTCAAAAATCCATTAATTGGAATAACAGAGTTTCTGTCCCCATCTACATCTCTCATGGTTTATTGCTACCAACCTTCTGCTTGTCAGCGCTCCCTGATTGACGGATGTGAGGTAGTGTTAACTCATTCAGCCTGAAATCAGTTGGGAGCATAGAGGGCACTGCAGCACAGTGTCCATCTCTGTCTCTAGCCAGGCACCTGGCTAAATGTGTATGGACTGTCCCTAAATTTTAATGTTAGGTGAGATGGCTGAGGTATCAGTCAGGTGGGGGTTTTATCAGGGCACATCTGCTTTTGTGCACTGTATATTCTGGTTGTTTGGTTTCAGGGCCAAATGGCCACATAGGCCTGATCTGACCATCACTGTTGATAGCCAACTCTACTTTATATTGACTCCCCATACCAGTTTTCCCCTACCCTGACTCAAAGATCTACTTAACCGCATTTTAAAACATTTTTCTACTAAAGACACTAAAGGAACCCTGCAGAGATCCAGACAGTGCATTACTTTGCATCATCAAGCAAGATTAAAAAGTTATCCCTTGACGCGCCAAGATAATATAGGCTGTTAATACTGTGGTTCCTTTTTAAATGTCTCCAAATACCTTAGTGATGGTACACTACTGTGCCCTATGTCTCAAATGATTTAGGATTTCCACAGTCCTTGGTACTTAAAGCAATTAAGATGACATATATCTAGCCCAAGGGCAATGACAACCCAGGGAAAGCTGTTAAATGCAATTATGCCACTTCTCTGTAACTTAGCATATTGTTTCAAACTGAAAGAAATGACAAAGCTGTCCCACACTGAGAAAACAATCATACTGCCTGATTATTAACAGACGAGTAACATGGATTTAGTTTTTGTACTAATGTAAACTGCAGCAGACTGGTCTTGGCACTGGGACATTCACATGGGGATTAAACAAAGAAGAAAACAGAAGACAACGAGCATGAAGTACTGTAAGGCCAGCCAGATATCTTTAAGCAGATTGAAGGTACACTTAGCACGCATGGGCACATGAGATGAGATCAATAAATAGCTAGAAGAAAAGACAGCTCAGCAGATCCTGAGGTCAATCTATTCCCACAGCTGGCTGTAAGGGATATGCAGTTCAACATTTTTAAGTGATGACTTTGTAAGGAATGAAATGATGTTTCCAGTTATAAATAAAAACCTGTTGTACATATACTTCTTTTAAACAATGGAAAAACCAAATCAAACACTAAAATAGCATGAGCAGTGATGACATCTATTGTCTTTTTCTTGTTTTTAGATTTCCATGTGACTGAAATCAGCTTAACAGATGTAATCTTATCAGTATGCGTTAACTTTTCTAAACCTTGATACCTATATAACTTTCTAAAGCGGTAGTAAAGTCAGCATAAAAAAAAACTCTCCCTGCAAGATGTGCTAGTATGCATCACATACCAGCACACTATGAAAGACCTACCTTAAAACGAAGCCCTCCAGCAACGCGATGTTACCGCTGACAGGGCTTCCATCTTCACCCATCCTTGCTTCCAGGTCATTTGTATGGGCAGGGCGCGATGAGGTCACTCCTACGCATGCATAGAGGAGTCACAGCTGTGGCACAGAACTCTGAGGGGACAGTATGAGTAAGCTGTCCCTTCAAAGCACATGCATCGGTGAAGTCTGCATTAACAGTGAATATCTTCTAAATGGTGCACGGTCATGAGATATTCCTTGTACCTACAGGTAAGCTTTATTTTAAGCTTGCCTACAGTGTCTCACAAAAGTAAGTACGCACCTCACATTTTTGTAAATATTTTTTTTTATATCTTTTCATGTGACAACACTGAAGAAATTACACTTTTCTACAATGTAAAGTAGTGAGTGTACAGCTTGTATAACAGTGTAAATTTGCTGTCCCCTCAAAATAACTCAACACACAGCCATTAATGTCTAAACCAGTGGCAACAAAAGTGAGTACACCCCTAAGTGAAAATGTCCAAATTGGGTCCAAAGTGTCAATATTTTGTGTGGCCACCATTATTTTCCAGCACTGCCCTAACCCTTTTGGGTATGGAGTTCACCAGAGCTTCACAGGTTGACACTGGAGTCCTCTTTCACTCTTCCATGACGACACCACGGAGCTGGTGAATGATAGAGACCTTGCGCTCCTTCACCTTCCATTTGACGATGCCCCACAGATGCTCAATAGGGTTTAGATTTGGGGACATGCTTGGCCAGTCCATCACCTTTACCCTCAGCTTCTTTAGCAAGGCAGTGGTCGTCTTCGAGGTGTGTTTGGGGTCGTTATCATGTTGGAATACTGCCCTGCGGCCCAGTCTCTGAAGGGAGGGGATCATGCTCGGCTTCAGTATGTCACAGTACATGTTGGCATTCCTGGTTCCCTCAATGAGCAGTAGCTCCCCAGTGCTGGCAGCACTCAAGCAGCCCCAGACAATGACACTCCCACCACCATGCTTGACTGTAGGCAAGAGACACTTGTCTTTGTACTCCTCACCTGGTTGCCGCAAAAACACGCTTGACACCAACTGAACCAAATAAGTTTATCTTGGTCTCATCAGACCACAGGACAGAGTTCCAGTAATCCATGTCCTTAGTTTGCTTGTCTTTAGCAAACTTTTTGCGGGCTTTTTTGTGTATCATCTTTAGAAGAGGCTTCCTTCTGGGACGACAGCCATGCAGACCAATGCAGTGATGCAATTTGCGACGTATGGTCTGAGCACTGGCAGGCTGACCCCCCCACCCCTTCAACCTCTGCAGCTATGCTGGCAGCACTCATACGTCTATTTCCCAAAGACAACCTCTGTATATGAGGCTGAGCACTTGCACTCAACTTCTTTGGTCGACCATGGCGAGGCCTGTTCTGAGTGAAATCTGTCCTGTTAAACCCCTGTATGGTCTTAGCCACCCTGCTGCAGCTCAGTTTCAGGGTCTTGGCAATCTTCTTATGGCCTAGGCCATCTTTATGTAGAGCAACAATTCTTTTTTTCAGATCCTCAGAGAGTTCTTTGCCATGAGGTGCCATGTTGAACTTCCAATGATCAGTATGAGAGAAGTGAGAGTGATAACACCAAATTTAACACACCTGCTCCCCATTCACACCTGAGACCTTGTAACACTAACGAGTCACGTGACACTGGGAAGGGAAAATGGCGAATTGGGCCCAATTTGGACATTTTCACTTAGGGGGTGTACTCACTTTTGTTGCCAGCGGTTTAGACATTAATGGCTGTGTGTTGAGTTATTTTGAGGAGACAGCAAATTTACACCATTATACAAGCTGTGCACTCACTACTTTACATTGTAGCAAAGTGTCATTTCTTCAGTGTTGTCACATGAAAAGATATAATAAAATATTTACAAAAATGTGAGGGGTGTACTCACTTTTGTGAGATACTGTATAGGTACAAGTGTCCAAGTGGTTTTTACTATTGCTTTAACTTTGTATATGTACATATAGCAGCAATAGCCATAGCTCCCAACTGTTCCTAATTTCAAGGGACTGTCCCTGATTTGGAGCAATGTCCCTCATTCTTCCTCATTTGTCCCTCATTATGGTCTGATCTATATAGATGTATATAAAAATGCACTTTTTATCTATCAAAAAGTGTTTTCCAGCGCTAAACCTTTCATCTGATTTCTAAATTGCTGCATTTGTAAATTCCAAAAGCCAATATAAAGGAATAGTAGTGGTAAAAAAAGCACTTGTGGGTTCAACCACTTCAAGACCGCCGCACGACGATGTATGTCCAAACTTTGAACGGGGATATCGTTGTTATGGCAGCAGCTAGCTGCCATAACCCCGGTATCCCCGTTTTCGTGCGGCGGCCGGCTGTCAGATAAAAGTGGTCCCTGCGGCGGATTCGCCGCAAGATCACTTTTATCGGTGGCGGGAGAAGGCCCCCCCTCCCGCCGCAATCTGGTGCCCTCCGCCGCTTACCGGGGCCGTCGGTAGCGGCGGAGGCGATCGCATCCTCTTCCGTGGTTTGTCTGGAGACGAGTCAAGGCCAAGATGGCACTCACTCGTCTCCATGACACTGCTGGGCGGAAGCGACGTCAAAACATCACTTCCGTCCACGCCTCTCAAAGGCACATTTTTTCAAATGTCATTTTTCTAAATGACTTTTTTTTTTTTTATTGCATTTTAGTGTAAATATGAGATCTGAGGTCTTTTTGACCCCAGATCTCATATTTAAGAGGTCCTGCCATGCTTTTTTCTATTACAAGGGATGTTTACATTCCTTGTAATAGGAATAAAAGTGACACCATTTTTTTTTAAAACAGTGTAAAAATAAATAAAATATTGTAAATTAAATAATAAAAATTAAAAAAAATTTTTTTAAAACCCCCCTGTCCCGACGAGCTCACACGCAGAAGCGAACGCATACGTGAGTAGCGCCCGCATATGAAAACGGTGGTCAAACCACACATGTGAGGTATCGCAGCGACCGGTAGAGCGAGAGCAATAATTCTAGCCCTAGACCTCCTCTGTACCGCAAAATATGCAACCTGTAGAATTTTTTAAACGTCGCCTATGGAGATTTTTGAGGGTAAAAGTTTGACGCCATTCCACGAGCGGGCGCAATTTTCAAGCGTGACATGTTGGGTATCAATTTACTTGGCGTAACATTATCTTTCACAATATAATAAAAAATTGGGCTAACTTGTCTTGTTTTTTTATTCAAAAAAGTGAATTTTTTCCAAAAAAAGTGCGCTTTTAAGATCGCTGCTCAAATACGGTGCAAAAAAAAGTATTGCAATGACCGCCATTTTATTCTCTAGGGTGTTAGAAGAAAAACCATATATAATGTTTGGGGTTTCTAAGTAATTTTCTAGCAGAAAAACCTGTTTTAAACATGTAAAAACCTAAAATCCAAAACGAGGCTGGTCCTTAAGTGGTTAACCAATCTTGTTTTTTTGTACAATTCTCTTTCAAGAGGGCGTGGCAAGGGGTGTGTCCTATGCCTGCATACATTTGCTAATAGGTGTCCTTCATTCCCATCTAAAAAAGTTGGGAGGTATGGCAATAGCTCTTTATAAAAAAATGTTTTCGACTCAAGCTGCACAGATATACATGCATATACAATAAGATCAATGGCTTTTCTTGTACATTTCTTCATAGCCATTGTTGAGCACAGATGCTGATTGCATTACGCTGAAACATAACCACTAGCAGGAAAATAAATCTAGGTATTACATCTGTATATTGACTAGCAGGAAAATAAATCTAGGTATTACATCTGTATATTAAATGCAATAGTGAAATGTCAATCACAGGAAACACATACAAATATAAAATCTGGTTTAAAATGACTATAAACAAATTAAAGATTACAATACTATATGTAAAACAAAGTTTCCCCTTTAGATCAATAGTGCTTTTACTGATGTCCTCCTATAATCTGTTCTTCCTTCCCATTTCACATTAAGCTCAAACAACTTTATTCCATAAAAAAATCTTTAAAGATTTATAAAGCATAAAATATGACATTCACCAAACATTCACAAGTGGTTCATCAGTCCCTGTATAATGAAACATGTGCACCAGGAGGATCAGCAGTGAATATCTGGGGGATGTCACATTCATTGCTTCATAAATATACCATTAGTCTTTATTTCATCCTTGAAAGTGTTTTAGTGATTAATGACAAGTGCTAAACAGATGCTAATTTTTATTTTTTCAACTGACATACTCTTGTGACAACTGTCATTTTTATGTCACAACTTTTTTAGGTGTTAGCACCATTCAGAATTCAGTAAAGCGGTGCTAAAAGTAGTAACTAATCTGAAAATGTATTATTGTCTGATATGTTAGGTGTTACTGCCTATTTAAAATGGCATCATCATCATCCAAAAACACCCTTTCATAAGGGCATGGGGTGATTGATAACAATGTGAATGGACTAGGAATGAACTGGACCTTTAATGGTTTTACTTACAGTGTGATTACAAGCACAGATCTTGTCAGCAGCTGGTTTGGCAGCCCAATAAAAACAGGCTTTAGGCTTTAATTCACTTTAATTTAATTAACCTTCCACATTCACATTCCAAATGATATATTTAGACAGTATATAGTACAAGGGCCTATCTGTAAATGTGATTTTAACATATTGTTTATGTAGGCCTTTACACTAGATATTGTGGAATCTAAATAAGATTGAACGGGTGGATTTTAATGTGGGAGGCCAGCTTTAAGCTGGAATGCTAGGGGTGGTAGAAGGTCCTGCTATGCACCACAGGCAGCGGCAGTTTAGGGCCCCAGAAATTAATATCCTGATAATCTTTTCAGAGCTTAAATCTCCAATCTACACTTTAATTTGGCTACCAAAACATGTCCAAAAAAAGAAATAGGGTTGCTAGGTAACAGTACAGCAATAGCATGAAAAGTAACTATACAGTAAGAATAACATTTTTAGTCCTTAAAACTTAAAGTGTGTGTAGCGCTGGTAGATTTGCAATCTACCGCATGTTAGGTAAATTTAGTAAATTGTGCGTTAGGAAGGTTAAAGTTTGCCTCTGTTCCAGCTTGGCTGATGTTGCGTGTGTTTCCGTGCTGACCGGTGGGTGTCGCTGTTGCCACTGGTCAGGGTTGGAAAGGCAACGTGTTAAAACGAATGGATGCTCCTCTGTCCCGGAGGCACGCTCGGTGGAGGTGGTCCTCCGAGTTGCATTCTGGGCGAGGGTATTCATGGGACAGACGCCATATTTTGGGGTTCGTTTTACAGCCACCTGCTGGCCCTCCTGGCCGACAGGTATGCGTTAAGGAGCTACCGGCGCAGGGGTGGGTCCAGAGGCATGTCTGGAGCCTACCACCGTGGCCGAGAAATGGTCCTGAGCTGTCGGTCCTGTGTGACGACGTTGGACAGCCGAGGAGATCCCAGGGGAGGACCAGTCTTGGAGAGATCACGCGGCATGCTGGTCTATAGAGGGGCCTGGTGACTCGGTTGGAGGACGTATCCAAAAGTACAGCATAGTGTTGCCGGCTCGGCTTAAAGGTTCAAGCACTGTGACTGACTTTCACTATAGAAAAACCTATACATCCTGTGGCAGAGGATTGTACGGATTTTGTTCCCAAACAAGTCTGTGGCAGAGACTTTGATTCGTGCTGCGTGCTGGCTGCTAGACCGGTGAGAGAGGCCTATCCAGACGAGCAAAGAGTGTGTCCCACGAGGGGAGGGCATGCCAAATAGTATTTGAATTCTACCAGGACATTTTGTCAAGAGAACCCTACCAGAGAATATTTGAGTTTCTTCTGCAAGTTTCCTTTCTACGTCTTTCCTGCTACATCCTAAGTCGTTTGTTTAATAAAGCATTGAAAACGTACTCCAGTGTTGGTGCGTGTGTTGTCCAGGAGTAAACTCAACGGAACCCTGGACCCGGTGCCGGTGAAACAGGGAGGGAAGCAGAGTGAAGGTAACAGACCCGCTTAAACCAGCAGCTCCACCGTGAGTTAGTGCTACATGTGGGAGCCTCGTCCGGGATTTGTTGACCGTCAATTATTGCAACCCAGTGGAGTGTTTTACCGGGAGTTTACAGAGAGAGCTGGACTTTGAGAAAAAAAATCTTTTCAGGAAGAGGAAAGGTTACACTGCAGGACTTTGCTTCTAAGTGCATAGACACTGGGCGCCAGAAAAGGGCCCAGGAGTTACGTGACTGAAAGAACAAGTGGGAGGAATTACCCTACTTGCTACCGAGTGGGACGCGTGTGTGTGATTGGCGCCAGAGGAAAAGAGAGGCCTCGTGATTGTGCTGAGAAGATCAGAGTGTGGCCATGTCTTTTTCGGCGTTGCAATCAGTTGTGGGACCCAGAATGTTCCCTGCAAGCCGTGATGAATACTGTGCAATCTGGGACTCTGCTCACGGATACTGGGATTCGATTGAAGCCGCAGGGGAGGTTTGTCCTGTATACCTCGGGAGATGTTGAGGGACTGGGCATGACCTGCCATCGATGCGAAGGATTGGCCGTGCATCTTCGTCCATTCGGCCAATGTCCACAGTGTGGAGAATACCTGTTTGTGGTGGAGCAACCTACCATGTCGCCCCATGCCTATCGGATGGATTGGGTGACAGGTATCGCTATAGTGGAGGCTGCTATCGCTACAGAGAGGGAGCGACGGGCCGCCACTTTGTCTGTTGTTACTGACAATGTTCCAGAAAGAGACATTGTTACTGTTGTCTCGCCCAGAGACATTACTTTAGTTCCTAAGTCCACTACGCCTACTCCTATGGTGCATACTCAGAGGAAGGTGGGCTATGTAAAGGCTTCCCGTGGCCGTGGTCGAGGCCTACCCCAGAGAATGCCTGAGCCGAAGCTATCAGAGTCTACGTCCGGAACAAGTAAGCCACTGTTTGGGACTGTAAATAAATATTTGCCAGCGGAAGAATTGAGAGACTCGGAAATAGAATCCATGCCGGATCTTTCCGATGATGATGACTTATTTGAAACCATGTTGCAGGAGCTGTTGTGGTCACAAGGCAAAGATGTTGCCTCCACAACGACTTTTTCTGAATGGACTGCCCTGAGTTCTGGGAAGACGTCACCCTGTGTGGAAACACACAGTACTGTTGCTGAGACTTTGCCAAAGGCTACTAGTTCACTACAGACACCTGCTGGGTCTATGGTGAGAAAGTCACTAAATTCCTGTGTACCGCCTGGTATGGGGAGAGACAGATCTTTGCCAAAACTTGCTCGCTTGCAACGGATGTTAAACAAGCGTGTGGCCACAGAGTATGGACTGGAGTTTCCCTATGTGCCCCAGGATATTATGCAGGAGATTGAAGCTAATAGGGAACATTGGTACAGTGAGGCTGTTTGGGACTACTTGTCTGTGCCTAAGCCCTTCAGAAAGACTGGATGTTCCGTCCGGATGGATGAACGTTTCAGCGGATGCTTTGTACATTGGAACTTCGGTCGGCACATTTATGCCGATAAAGTGGTAATTTGCAGACCGGGAAAGGACAATGTTGTGTACTTTATTACCACTGTGGATAAAGAAGGGAAATCATTGACCTTGCCAGATCCCCGGTTTTACTGGTAATTATGGACAATAGAACTTTGAAATTACCTAGCTAGATAGTGTCAGGGTAAAGAGATCTGCGTGGTCAAGATCTACAGAATGTTTAAATCCAAGGACTTCTTTTTGCTAGCCGGATTTCTTTTATAAAAAAGAAAAAAAAAAGTTCTTATGCAGGTATGGACTCCTAAAGTATATATTTTTCTAGTATAGGTTGTGGGAAGAGAGTTTCTCTGTGCTGGTCTATAGAGGGGCCTGGTGACTCGGTTGGAGGACGTATCCAAAAGTAACTATACAGCATAGTGTTGCCGGCTCGGCTTAAAGGTTCAAGCACTGTGACTGACTTTCACTATAGAAAAACCTATACATCCTGTGGCAGAGGATTGTACGGATTTTGTTCCCAAACAAGTCTGTGGCAGAGACTTTGATTCGTGCTGCGTGCTGGCTGCTAGACCGGTGAGAGAGGCCTATCCAGACGAGCAAGGAGTGTGTCCCACAAGGGGAGCGCATTCCAAATAATATTTGAATTCTACCAGGACATTTTGTCAAGAGAACCCTACCAGAGAATATTTGAGTTTCTTCTGCAAGTTTCCTTTCTACCTCTTTCCTGCTACTTCCTAAGTTGTTTGTTTAATAAAGCATTGAAAATGTACTGCAGTGTTGGTGTGTGTGTTGTCCAGGAGTAAACTCAACGGAACCCTAGACCCGGTGACGGTGAAACAGGGGGAAGCGAGTGAAGGTAACACACCCGCTTAAACCAGCAGCTCCACCGTGAGTTAGTGCCACATGTGCATAGATGCTATATTTTATTCAATAAAACTTCTGCCTACCATGATATCCTATAGTTGCACTCCCGCAAACTGTCAGTGGTATATTCATATGCAATTCTATCTATTCTTACTGCCTTCCACAGACCTCTTCCTGTCTCTGGATTAACAGGACCAGCGGCACATCTGGATGGGGGTGGGCTTGTTCACGCAGAGTACTTCAGTAATTTGGGGTTCATTTACTAAAGACAACTAGACTGTTCATTTTTGCAAGTGCAGTTGCGCTGAGTAATGGTAAAGGAGGTGAATATGAACCACAGTTTAACAACAAAGGGCTTAAAATCTCTCAATCTCAATTGCCACTTGTGATAGAACTGTCCAGCACCCAGCTTGGGTGCTTCCATCAGTATACAGCTTCCTCCAGTCTACACCCAGGAACCAGTTGTTATAGCTGAGCACCTAAGAATCTATTCAACACTAGCTTAGATGCACTGGAACTAACTTTATTGTAAAATCACACAGTATATATATATATCTCTATATATAGAGAGATATATATAGAGATACATATATATCTCTATATATAGAGATATATATCTCTATATATAGAGATATATATATTTATATATATGTAGCGGTACCCCTTGTAGGGGCTGTTGGTAGTTGTGGTCTGTCTGTCACCCTGCCCATGCACTTTGTTTTTTGTATTTTTATTGAGGGGATTAAACTTGGATGGGGATAGGGTAAATATGAGATGCCCAGTCGATTGCAGAAAATGTAGGGACTGAACTATATGCATGTTCAGTATATACAACTTACTCTAGCACGGACACAACTCTTGATCTCTCTCTCTCCCCAGCATTTTACTTGGCTCTTAATCTCACTCCCCAGGACCAGCTAGCACTGATATGCAGGCCTGACACTGGCTCAGCTAGGCCCAAAGCAAATGCCCTTTGCAGGCAGGGAACTTGGGTCCCTACGGTGTAGCAAAAAATATAGGTGGTCGCAATGCTAGCTGTCCACGTGGCTACTAATCCCAGCACCACTTCTTCAGGCCCTACCAGCCCTCCTGGCTGCAGCTGCCTCTCTCCACTGCCCGTACCACCACAGTCCACTCCACTGGCTCTGCACCCATCCAAGACTGCAATCTCCTAGTCCTCTCAGGCATGCCTCCTGAGTTCTTCCTGACTGTCAATCACCAGCCCTCCTGGCTGCGACTTGTAGTTCCTCCTGGAGATGTGCCTGTCAGGGCTCTGCTGCTGTCCTCTCCTTGCTTCCAGGCAGCCTGTCCAAGACACCTCCGTGTGGCATGAGAGGATCCTGTCCTCACCCAAGCCCAGGCCCAGGATCACCCCCCCCCAGACTGGGGAGCTCCTTCAAAGGCCACGACAGCCTAGCACTCCATCTCCAGCTTCCACATGAACTACTCCTCCCCAGCTGGGCTGACCCTGAGTATTTAAGGAGGCCTACCCCCTGCCAATCCAGATTAGGGATTGGTCAGGGCTTCTCAGAATACTCCAGGCAGCTCCACCTCTCCTCCTTCCTTTCCAGAAGATTTCAGAATGTTTTGGAAAAAAGTGGGAAGTCTCGGTGATGATGGCTGTGAGTCACCCAGCTCTGCCTGAGTCACTCCCAACCCACACCAAACAGACAGGCTTGGCTGCCAGCCAAGCCTGAAATTTGCCTATACTAACAAAAACCTAACCACTACCACTTCTAGCACACTAGAGGGTGCTACATATACGTAGTACACCAGATCAGGTGGGCCTAATCACATTATTGTATACAAAGGAAACTGTATACAGGAATATAATTAACATAGCTAAGGAACAGCCAGCATAAACATTAAGCTAATTAAACAATTAGCCACCTAGGTGACTCAGGGCCCACCCAAATCATTCGGCACCAAAGCCACATCCCTGGGTACAAAGTACATTACAATTTATCGTAAGCATAAACATCCCACTGTGGTTCAGTAACAATGTAACATGGTCACAATATTAATCGCCAAGAGATGAACAGACAGACAGAAACAATAGGTGACTCAATTAACAATGTGAATGCACACCCAGGAGGCACACAATGGGACAAAGACACTTAACACATAACACCTTAAATAGATTAGGATGACCACCAGAATCAGGTTGCTTTTAGCTGATCATATTAACATCTGCTCTGAGTCTCACAGTCTAAAGCAGTCATTGCTGGTTTGGGCATAGATAGATGCCCCCAAATATGTTCCTTGGTCCTCCACTTCCCAGAGTCTATGTGTTTTGGGGAGACCATGGACTTGAATCCGAAGCAAGACCACTCCAAGGGTCACCCAGGCACACACCTCCAAAAGAGTAGTGTTCCCTTAAAAGTCAGGATCCATAGTCAGTAGGCAAGATGCCACCCTGCAGTCCCCTCCAAAAGCCCCTGTCCTGGCTGAGTCTTTCACACCACTATTCTTGTGTTCCCTATAAAAAATATTAAAAAGAATGGTGTTCATGAATACAGAAGTGGAAATCCCAGCATAATTGTGCCACTAACATAAAATCTGTCCATCTAAGATGGTCACAAGTTTATAAATAACAATAAAGCTTATTAATAACAAGCCATGCCACTGTCAATATACCCAAACCAACCCTTAAACTGACCGTAACACCTAACACTTATCACAGTCCTTTTTTTTAACATTCATTGTTACATATCTCAGGTTTGCATTTCTGAGACAATTTTTAGAGAAAACAAAATTAACTTTTGTTTTGCAGAATTGGCATGCCATGTTTCAAGGGAAAAAAACTGCTCATTGAAACCAAAATCGTATTATTACCCTGTTGCATTGTAAGGAATATCACAGTTTGCAACAACTTTACTGCCCCTAAGCCTAGTCCGTTTTTTATAATAAAGGAGCCAAGTAATTAAAAACACATAAAGAAATTTTACAGGAGAATGTAAAGTTGTGTTTTCTGAAGTTTAATAAAAGTTTGGAGTGGCAACAAGACAATAACCAAAATGAAGCAGAAAATCAACAAATGGATGGCCTAAAGGAATATATTCTGGAACAGCCAAGTCAGAGTTCTAACCTTGATCCAACTGCAATGCTGCAGCATGACCTTTAGAGAGCTGTTCATTCATGGAATCTTTGAAACATCAAACACTTGAAACAGTTTTATAAGAAGAAATAGTCTAAAGTGTCTCCTAATCATTGTGCATGTCAGATAAGCAACTAGAGGAAACTTTTGGTGGAAATTACTATTACTAAGGCTCCTAAATTGCTGCCAATTCAGTCTGAACTATGAATGTTTAAATCATGTGTTCAATAAAGACATGAAAGATGAAAATCGTGTATTATGCATAAAGATGTTTGTCTTTTATTGTGATGAATTTGCAGGTAAGACCACATTTGAGCAATTATTGATGCAAAAAGTCATGACATTTGAAAATGCACACAAATGTTTTCCTACAGTAGTATCTGGAGGTTGCACAGTCAGTAAAAAGAGGAAATTAGGCTCCCTGGTTTTCATGATAATAAGTAATTCACCTGCCAGTATGGGACTGGCAGGTAAATGTTGAATATGTGGTATTTTCTGCACTAGACAATACCACATATACAACGCCAGTTTTCTAAAACATCATTGAGACTGTAAGTCCATGCCTATGGGTGGCATTCCCCAACTGGCTCATCTTGTGGAATGTTGTCTCTTGCAGCATGGTCCATTACCACTTTTATCAAATCCCTTGGTTTGTAGTTTATATGTCTCAGTGAGCAGAAAGTCATGTTACATATTTTCTGATACTCCCCCTAAAAAGTTTTACATAGTAATCAATGAATGTTAAAGTTTAACCTTACCGTTTTTTTAAATAGGATTGGGAAGGATTAGAAGACATACAGTAAATATCTCCAACAGGGACATAGACAGTTAAAAAAATAGAATAAAAATTATAAATGAAATTGGGAGGGGTTCTTTTCTTGGATAAGTAACCACAAACACCAGTGATTTCTTTAGCTAAGCTCCCACTGACCACAAAGATAAGTGGGTACTTCTCCACTGACGGAGAAAGTTTAGGAGACACGTCACAATTGATTACCCATGGAGGGGGGCACTTTACTACTTATCACCAACATGAGGGGGCACTTTTCCACTGACTACCAATCTAAGAGGGCGCTACACTAACCACCAAAGTGATTAAGCACAAAACTGATTTTAAAGGGCACTTTTCCAGTAACCACCAGTGGAATGAAGTATATTTGTACTGACCACCAATGCAAACAAGCACTTCATTGTTAACCATCAGTGTATGAGAGCATTTCTCAACTGACCACTAATATGCATTGACCACTAAAGTAATCTGTCACTACACTGACCACAAATATAAGAAATCATTTCTCCACTGGCCACAAAAGTAAAGGGGCACTTTACTGATCACCATTACAAGTGTTCCTTTTTTCACTGACCTTCAATGTAAGGGGTCACTACACTGACCACCAATAGAAGGGGACACTTCTCCACTGACCACAACTTAAGGGGCAGTACACTAACCACTCTGCAAATTGCATATCACAGACATAGTCCTGACTGCTGCACTCTGTTTGTTGTGCTGTGCTATACATATTCCTGAAAGCTACACTGTGTGCATTTCCTTTCCTGCCTCTATTACTGCATAGTTGCTCCTGCTTCCTTGCATACTGTTTTATTACCTTACGCACTGTAGCAAAACTGTGAAAAATAAGTACTTTTTAAATATAAACATTGCTTCCACTGCTGTCAATCAAATCCAATGACGCGGGAGCTGGAGAGCAGGGCCGGATCCTGCTGTCTGTGTCAATGGATGCAGCAGGACACCAGAGTGCGCCTGCACTAGTGCCCCCAGGGAAAGCACTTCTCCATCGGAGCACTCGAGAAGAGGAGGAGTCAGGAGTGCCACGGAGGGACCCCAGAAGAGGAGGATCAGGCTACTCTGTGCAAAACCCTTCCCCAGGTAAGTATGACATGGTTGTTATTAAAAAAAAAAAAACGAGACTTTACAACCCCTTTTAAGGTAAAAAATGTTTAGGCTTTGGAAAAACCTTTTTAAATATTAGATAATTATATTTTATTGGTCATGTATTTTTATGGTTTGCGTAATCAGTCCTCTGAGAGCCTTTGGACAAATTATTTATAAAAGGCTTCTAAAATATACTTGGGAATATATGTTTTATTATGAATATTAAATATTTAGTTAGTATACAGCCTAGAGCAACTAGTCTAGGTTCACCGTGCAGTGTTTTTAAAAAAGGGTTGGGGACTTCTTTTCCTGTGTTTCTAGCAGGCACAGCAGCCTATTCAAATGAATGAATTAAGATGGTAATGTGATGATCAAAGTTATTGTCCATTTTCCATCAAGCTGTGATGTCCATTATTTAAATAAATACTTATACGGCATTCTTTTTTTTAATAAAAAGCTGATTTATTGCTTTTTTCTTTTACTACAAGAATTAATGCAATAAATACCACTGGCAATATGAAGGATGAAAGAGTACTACCCGGTGATGGCAATTCTTGGCACCATTTTTAAATGATTCTGAATAAATTGGAACATTTGCAGGACTTCACTTTCGTTTGGACGTAACAACAGTGCAGTTTAACAAAGCTTAGAGTCAAAACAAATTCCCAGTAGGCAAGCCAAGGACATTCTGGGATCATGAGTTTTAATGAAAGGGTCAAAAAGGCAGTCAATCTGGACAGTTAAATATTCAGATCAGGTAGAATAGAAAAGCAGTCAATAACTTTGATCAGGAAAAAATAAGGAATAATCTGTGTATATAAGAAGCCATAGTAACCCACAGCTCAGGCAGAATATATTTAAAAACAACATTTCATTAGGCTTTGTGAAAGTCTCAGCAGGATTGCACAAGAGACTGCAGGACGTTGATGAAGTTACTGCCAAAAGATCATGAAATAAGCCCTGAAATGTGGCTGAGAGATCATATGATTAAGGAGCAGAAATGTAGATAAACTGTAAATATATTTAAAAACACAGTGTTTTTTGAAAATATTTATGTTGATTGATGATACTTTTTTGAAGATTCCTTGTAATTGTGGAAAAACTTTTCTACCTCTGTGACTTGCAGAGCTATTATGTCCGCAGCCCTGTGCTTGCAGGCTGACTTGCAAGATATAGAACGTATTGGCTTTAGTTTGCTTATGTATAAAATGTTTAGCAAATTTTTAACGTGATTGAGTTTACAATCTTGGTTTTGATTACATTATATTGATTTCTATGAAACATCAAATACTGTTGATGTTTTTTGATTGTGCATCTGAGTAGCCCACATGACTATAGAGTCAAACATGTGGGTGTCAGGGACGTGCAGTCAGGGGAGGCAGGTGAGGCAGGGCCATGAACATTAACGACATTAGCGGCAGTGGCGAAGGCGATTGGGTCCTTTCCCCTGCTTGGAATGGAGCTGAGTGAGGGGAAGACGGCCCCCAACCTGCTCCATACCATTCCATACCATTGCAGGGTGGAAGTGACGTCAAAACGTCACTTCCAAGTGTAGATGAGTGCAGATGTGAATATACAAAGCAAAAAACATATAAATAAAGTCCAAATAAATGTGCTGAATGTTCTGATTCGCAATGGAATAAAACTTTTAAAGTGCAATGGACCACAGACACTCCAGGACTTTTCAGGTACAGAAACACCACCCCCACATGTGTCCCCACTCACCAAATGGCGATGACCCCCAGCTTTGCAGTCTGTATATTCACATCTGCACTCATCTACACTTGGTTACACATGTTTAATAACATTTGTGAGTGCCACATTTTCATAATTTTACATTTCTAGTGAGTAGCACTTTGTGTGTGGCAGCTGCTTTAGTTTTCTTTTTCACAATTTTTTCACCATTCAGGGTGAGTTTAAAATTGATATTATTCAAAACGTTACTTCCGCCCACAGCTCTTAAATGGAGATTTTTTTTTTCAAACAACATTTATTTTTATTTTTTTATTGCGTTTTAGTGTAAATATGAGATCTGAGGTCTTTTTGACCCCAGATCTCATATTTAAGAGCTCCTTTCATGCCTTTTTTCTATTACAAGGGATGTTTACATTATATAAAGTAGAAAAGTATATATATCAATTGCATTAAGGGGCAATATCATAGTTACATAGTAGATGTGGTTGAAAAAAGACACAAGTCCATCAAGCCCAACCTGTGTGTGTGTGTGCTTTTATGTCAGTATTACATTGTATACCCCTATATGTTGTGGTCATTCAGGTGCCTATCTAATAGTTTTTCAGGGCAGCACAGTGGTGTAGTGGGTAGCACTCTCACCTAGCAGTAAGAAGGGTCGCTGGTTCAAATCCCAACCACGACATTACCTGCCTGGAGTTTGCATGTTCTCCCTGTGCCTGCGTGGGTTTCCTCCGGGTACTCTGGTTTCCTCCCACACTCCAAACACATGCTGGTAGGTAGGTTAATTGGCTTCTGTCCAAAATTGGCCCTAGTATATGAATGTTAGGGACCTTGGATTGTGGGCTCCTTGAGGGTAGGGACTGATGTGAGTGTGCGATATATGTGTGGAGCGCTGCGTAAAAATTGACACAGCGCTATATGGGTACCTTAAATAAAAATAGGGATAATTGTAAACACGCACCCACACTGACTTAGGTTGAACTTGATGGACTGGTGTCTTTATTCAACCTTACTAACTATGTAACTATGTAAATAGTTACATAATAGGTGAGGTCCATGGACCATATTTTTTACATAGGAAAAAGGGGAGAGAAAAGAGATGCTAGATGTTAGCTTGTGTTGTATAGGACAATGTTGTCTCTTTTATTTGTGGGTGATGTGAAGGGTATTTTGTTTTTTTACTAATTGTGTTATATTACAGTGTTGAAATATTATTGAATATTTTTGGACTTTACTAAAATTGCTCAGAAGCCACATGCATCTATTGAGGCAACAACTGTCTGGACAGGGGGGTGTGGGTTGGACATGGCGGAGTAGAGAAGTACAGCTCCTGCTCCCTTTCCAGCAAAATCAACACTTTCCAGAAGACAAACTTGCATGGAATGAGCTCTAAACGGAGGAGAGTGAAAAACCTCCACAGAACATCTCCCCGGTCGGAGATACAGCACTTTTTTATGGACTTACGGTCTTCCAAATCCCAGGCCTGTGCAGCGGTCACACGTGGCAGATCACCAGAGGTCTCTCAGATGGCGGCACCTCCGGTTTCCCCAGCCTCTTCGGCCTTGGATACCTTGGATACCTTTTCTGATCTCCTGGACGCCTTCTGCTCCCACCCGGTGAACCCTTCATGTGAACAGATAAGAACCCTGCCAAATACCGGGGACACGGACTTGCATGCCTTAATCCAAGCACTTCCCACCAAGGTGGACATTGAGGCACTTTTCCATTGTCTGGAGGAGACACACCACAAAGACCTGCAGGCAGTCCGCACTGAGGTACATCAGGTGGCGGAGCGGGTCTCCAAGGGGGAAGCCTCTATTGTCTCCATGGAGGCTCGCATCACACAGCTAGAGGCAGTGCAGGCCTCACAGACCGCTCATGGGTCGTCCCTGCAGCTCCACCTGGAGGATCTCGAGGAGAGGAGCCGTCTCAACAACTCATGGCTCTGGGGCCTCCCAGAGGCTATTGGACCGGATCACCTGCCAGACACAGTCGTGGCAATTTTCAATAGGCTGCTTGACTCATCCCCTCCGCTAAACTTGGAGCTGAACAGAGTGCACAGAGCCCTGGGCCCTCCTTGCCAAATTCCAACAGGCCACGGGATGTGATCTGCCGCATTCAACGGTATACCCACAAAGAAATGATCCTCCGAAAGGCGTGTGAACAGGGGGAGGTGGACTTTGA
The DNA here is from genome assembly GCF_042186555.1 of Aquarana catesbeiana. Taxonomy (NCBI): domain Eukaryota; kingdom Metazoa; phylum Chordata; class Amphibia; order Anura; family Ranidae; genus Aquarana; species Aquarana catesbeiana. The sequence goes on from NC_133328.1 coordinate 392,942,984, forward strand.
TGGAGCATCTGAGAAAATACTCCCGAATCTCTCCAGGGTGACTCTTCAGCGCCGAGCATTGCTCCGTTCATTGCTGGATACATTTTGCCAACTGGGCTGCACTCATAGATGGGGATATCCCCTGTCACTGACAGCACGAAAGAGCTCTTTGTCCTTTGTATTGCATGATTCCAATGACCTACTAGCCTTGTTCACTTTTCTAAACACAGATCCTATCGCGGTACCGGACTGGTTACAACCTTTACCGCGGCCTGCCAGGAGAGCCGGTGTCACTAGGGGATCCACCAGTCATCCTATTGGACCGCCCAGGACCCATCAAGTCCCTAGGTATCCACCAAGCTTCTCTGACCCTGAACCTTGATCTCTCCATCTTTCAGTAAGGTACTGTTTAAGTCTTGCAAATGAGGTATGGTGACTTCACTGTCCCAATGCACTGCACAGCACTACACTGTGCTGCATTCATATGTTTCTGCTTTCTGCAGACAAGGGCTTAGTTCCTCAATTTTTTATTGGCTTCCTTCCAGCCTCTATACCAGAGGTCTCAAACTGGCGGCCCCCCAGCTGATGGGAAACTACAAGTCCCATGAGGCATTGCAAGACTGACCATTACAAGCATGACTCCCACAGGCAGAGGCATGATGGGACTTGTAGTTTCGCAACAGCTGGAGGGCCGCCAGTTTGAGACCTCTGCTCTATACCCATATGTCCTATGACTATGTCCTCTCTTTTGTGACCTCTCCCCCTCAGGTTTATATATGAGAACACTTCTTGACCACCATATACGTGGACAAGGACAGCTTCAATTTATGTTGCTGCTCCCTATCTCCTGTTCGGAGTGTTATGTTATATATTGCTTTTTTTTTCTTTATGTTTATATAAGTTCATGGCTATTTAGCTTATTTTATGGTGTTGCCATTGGCGATTCCGTTGGGGGGCACGGCAGGTACTACAAGCTGTCTTGCAGAATCACGGTCTCGAGGCTGTGCCCCGCAGTGGAGTGCCCTGGCGGCCCCACTGGGCCTGCGTGTGTTTTGTCTGACACGCGGTTGAGGATTGGGTTGTTGACACAGTCACCTGCATTATAACAACCACACATATTGCAATACATCTACCTTGACAAGCACCATATATGGATTACTGTTGTCCTTATTGTACCTATAAACACTATGTGATGCCTGCTTGTTAGGACATAAGCCATCTTTTGACTGTTCCTTCATACTCTTGACATAATTATATAGTACCTTCTTGTTACATAAGGTATGATATTACAACATATTGTGAAACTTATACCTTCAGTCACAACAACTGAAGTAGACTTAATTCCTACTCGCTGTTTGCATATCGTTCAGCTTAGATGTGTCTTTTCTGTCTTCTGTTTTACAGTCGTTCTTAACTCACACAGCCAGTCAGACATTCATATCCAGCCGAACCAGCAGCACCAAACATATTGATACTGCTGCCTACATCTCCTATATCTGAAGCACATACAGAAAATGTATACAGATTAAATATGCTTATGATGACAGTCAGGTTCATCTGTACATTCAGTACTGAAGGTGCTGCCTGACTGGACAGAACTGGCCTACGCATAAGAGTTGCTATTGCAGAGGCTTATTTAGTAATGTTTCAATTGTTTTAAAAATGTTTGCTGATCCATATCTCCCTCCCTTCTAATTTGATTTGATGTTTACCTTTCCTCTTTTCTTTTTAATTTTTGATGCCTGACATTAATCCATTGTTTTTTGCAATTTGCTGGAAAGTTCAGGACATGGCCTACCCGCTTTTTTCTAACACCTCCCCCCCTAGGCCTGCACGCATTGGCACAGTGATACGTCGCAGTGAGTGCCTTTACAATTATTTAGTTACCTATTGGGCTCTAGGGTTTGTCACCCAGAGCCACTTGGTATCCTACAACTACTTTGTGTCCTTCCTCCACTTTCTATATTACTCCATCTGAATATTCTCTCTTTCAAGTCTTTTCCACACTAGTCCCTAACCTACCCTCCCCCCTCTACTTTTTTTTTTTTGTTTGTTTTTTTTTTTGTTTTTTTTGTTTTGTGCTGCTCGATGACAGGATGGATTTAGTGACCATTACATCTCTTAATGTCAAAGGACTAAATGTCCCCCAGAAACGAAGGATGCTTCTGCACAACTTAAAACGCTCTCGATCTGACGTAGCGTTCATACAAGAAACGCATTTCAGAAAGAACAAACCCCTTTCTTCAGAACAGGTTCTTCCCCTTTGTCTATCGTGCCTCAAACCATTCAGCCAAATCCAAAGGCGTCTCTATCCTAATTTCTAGCCACGTCCCTTGGTCCCTCTTGGATATCTGCGCGGATGAGGCAGCGTTAAGGTGACAATGGCTATGGTATACCCCCCTAATCAGCATCAAGATACCTTCCTCTCTAGTACTCTACCCTCCCTGGCGGAGTTTACAGAGGGAAAGCTGATACTAGGGGGAGATCTTAATATTCCTCTGGACCCGAAGGTTGATACGTCTACTGGCACCTCCTCCATTCTCCCCGGCATTCGCAGACGCATACTCCAGATCCTGCATAGACACCAACTGATGGTGTCTATTCCATCCTGGCAAACGGGACTATACATTCTTTTTCACCCCCCACCACTCATATTCCCGAATAGACTTGTTCTTGGCTCCCCATCAACATCCCTCGGATATCATTGATGTAACCATCGGCAACATCACTTGGTCAGCTTGCTCACTATCACATTACAGTACAGACTCACAGAGCCTTCTCCCTCCCAAGAGTGGTGCTGGCACTTAAACGAAAGCCTGTTACAAGACTCTGAAGTTCTGGCAAACGTTACCAGAGAACTTACTACATATTTTCAATTCAATGATATCCCAGAGAGCGATCCTGGGATCGTCTGGGAGGCACATAAAACGGTCATCCGAGGGTTGTTGATCAAACACTGCACCCGTATCAAGCGTGCCTGGGACGCTAAACTCACTACGTTACTTACAGACATACAAGCGTTGGAGTTGCAACATAAGCAGACCCCTGTAGCCTCTCTAGAACAGGACCTCACTTAGGCCGTCAGGTGTCAGAATTATTACGCTATCGTGCTAAGGCAGCGATTCAGACCTGTAGGAGACTTCACTATGAATCCGGAGACAAATGTGGAAAACAACTGGCAAAGACCCTACGGGACCAAAGAACAGCTTCCTATATTCCCCACGTAGTGGGCCTGATGGGTCAGAAGAAGATGCTACCAAAACACATAGCACAGTCCTTTGGAGAATACTACTCCTCTTTATATAACCTTCCGGCCAGCCCACCATCACAGATGCAACTGGACGATTTTCTCTTCTCAGCCCACCTCCCTAGACTGTAGTCCCCACAACGGCATGATTTGGAGGCCCCTATATCCTTTGAGGAGTTACAGACCGCAGTGGGCTCAGCTAAACCAAAGCTCCCGGCCCCGACTGTTACACCATCCAATAGTATAAGACTCTGTTGCCCATCTTGGGACCCCAAACGGTAAAAACATTTAATGCGTTGGGACAATCTTCCTCCTTCCCACCTGCAACCTTGCTGGCCTATATCTCAGCCATACACAAGTAGGGTAAAGATCCCTCCTTGTGCAGCAGCTATAGACCCATATCACTACTTAACGTAGACCTGAAACGCTTCACTAAAATACTAGCTTCACGCTATTTCTTCCCCAACTGGTCCATTTAGACCAAGTAGGCTTTATCCCCACTCGTGAAGCACGTAATAACACCACTAAAGTCTTTCATTTGCAACACTTAGCCAACCATACCAAAATACCATGTGTCTTCCTGAGCACGGATGCCGAGAAGGCTTTCGATAGGGTGAATTGGAGTTTCATGTTTGCGACCCTTCAAAAAATTGGCATGGGGGACAGGATGATTCAGATGAAATGCATGGCGTTGCAGACGCTTCTTACGTCACTTCCAGTTCGTTCGATATCCGGCCACTCCCTATGCATTGTACATTTCCCTATGCATTGTACATTTCTGCTGTTTTTTAATCTTTTCTTTGTAAGTGCCCATTTGGCTATTTAATAACTTCATTATTTAAACAGTTTTCACTATGGGAGATTCTTCTTTTATCCCCTCATATGCCCGTTTACCGCGAATGATTATGCTGTGAATCCGGAACCCATCATTTGGAATACACTACTTGGAGAAACACCACTGGCTATTACTGACTTCAAAGGTCGGGAGATCCATAGATGTTCCCCAGCTAAGCGGATTGCTAACGCTGTATATACTTCATATTGAGGTAAGAGTCCAGAGAGCATTAAGTGGTGTATATGAAGATCTCCTATTGAAGATTCCCTTTGATGACACGTTCAGCACTTTATTTATTTGTCTATTTGAGATACAATGGACTATATTATTACACTACACAGTTTTGTGTTATATTTCCATGGCTTTGAACTACCTGGGACTTCATATTCATTTGCACAGATTATTTATTTATCTATTTGCTATTTGCAGGATATGTTATTTGCACAGGAGTTTTTTTTTTGTATCTTGTTATATTTATTGTCATTTTGCACAGTACACTTTATTGCTTAAATCTACACAGGAGTTCTATTTTGCACAGGAGTGTATTTGTTTACTTAGGAGACTTTTTCATTTGTCACAGGTAGTATACATTTATCTTATTAAGTTGCGCTGATCGCTTTTTTATCTCACACCAACTTTGTGCACTGTATACACTTTAGGTCTAGCTGCAATTTTTTATTAGATTAGATTGATTCACTTGATAGCGCGAGGGACTACACTGTTTATTTGTTGATCTATCGAACTTGAAAGGTAATTTTTCAAAGTCTGAGGCTATGGATGTGGGGATGACTTCCACACAACTACACCACTTACAAAGTAATTTTAAAGTTAAGTGGACCTCCACGGCATTAAAATATTTAGGGACGTATATCCTCCCATCTGTGTCCAATGTCTCTAAATTGAACTTCCCACCTCTCCTGGGACTAGTGCAAAAGCTTCTGGATAAATGGCATCATGGGATACACTCGTGGTTCGATCGGTGTAACATTATAAAAATGAGTGTCTTACCCAAATTCTTGTGTCTTTCAGGCCCTCCCTATTCATATTCCACCAGCCTACTTTAACTACTTCCATACCGGGCACTTCATCCCCTTCCTGCCCAGGACAATTTTTAGCTTTCAGCGCTGTCGCATTTTGAATGTCAATTGTGCAGTCATGCAACACTGTACCCAAACTAAATTTTTATCATTTTCTTCCCACAAATAGAGCTTTCTTTTGGTGGTATTTGATCACTTCTGCCATTTTTAATTTTTGTGCTATAAACAAAAAAAGCCAGAGAATTAAAAAAAAACAACTGATGGGCGCTGATAGGCACCACTGATAGGCAGCATTAACTGCACTAATAGCCGGTACTGACAGCACTGATAGGCGGCAGTGATGGGCACTGATAGGCGGCAGTGATGGGCACTGATAGGTGGCACTGGATAGGCAACACTGATGAGGAGCTACTGACAGGCATTACTGAGTGGCACTGATTGGCACTTTGATGGGGCACTGACAGGCATTACTCAAGGGGCACTGATTGGCACTCTTTTGGGCATTGATTGTCACTGTTGTGGGCACTGATCGGCACTGTTGTAGGCACTGAGAGGCTTTTATAATGGGAACAGGCTGGCAGGTGTTGGGCACTGATTGGCAGCTGATGGGCACCTTTTGATGGGGGCTGTGCTGATAATCAATGTGTTGATTATCAGCACAGACCCCACCTTTGACAGGGAGAGCTGCCGATCGTCTCTCTCTCTGTTAGTGTGAACCGAGGAAAACCATTTACTGGCACTTCCTGGTTCACACGATGATCAGCTGTGATTGGTCACAGCTGATCACGTGGTAAGAATCCTCTGTCAGAAGCTCCATACCACGATCAGAGTTGCGGTGTTTCAGACTGTCACACAAGCACCTCCGATCGCCACACGCCAGCTGTGTTATCCTGATCACATCATAAGACGTCCGGTCAGGATATCACAACCACTTTGCCACCATCATTCTGCTATATGGCAGGTGGCAAGTGGTTAAACAAGTGAACGCCATCATCACTAAATTAATTTGGACTAAAAAAATGCCCAGGATAAGAGGACGTCTATTGACCCTCCCCAAAATATTTGGGGGCATTGCGGTCCCAGATATTCAAAAATACCACCAAGCTGTTCACCTCACACGAGTGATTGATTGGTGCAAACACGGCGCTCAAAAATTGTGGACCCAACTAGAACAACAATTCTGCACCATCCCTCTCCGTAAAGCTCCCTGGGGCTTTTGGGCCCTGCCCTCGATGCTAAAAGCTCACCCTGTCATAGACCCAACCCTACGGATTTGCAAAACGCTTTGTGTAAAAATTACCTCCTCTAAGTCACCATTGTACCCAGTATAGGATAATCCCAATTTTCCCCATGGTCTTCGGGGAGGCCCGTTTCAGCACTTGCTAGATACAGGCTGTTTCCAGGTGTCACATTTTCTTAACTTGGACAGATGGCTGTCAATCCTGACTCTGATGCAACCTGATCGGAGATTTGCCTTAGATTTCTGGAGGGCACTCCAACTCCATCACTTCCTCCAAACTCTAGGGTCTCTGACAGAATGCAGAAAGCCACCAACCACAATTGAATCCCACTGCATGGGGGAAGTCACACTACCATGCACCCTCTCCACATTGTACTCTATATTGATCTCCCTGCCTGTAGAATTCAGATATTCCGGAATTATCAAATGGGAAGCAGATCTGGGACAATCTTTCATGCCTGATCAGGATAGAAAAAGCGTATGGTTTGCCGTTAAGTCCTCCGTCTGTACGCGCGTCCAAGAATGCAACTATAATGTACTCAACAGAGGCCTCTGATTGGTGCTGGAGATGCCGGGGAGAGGGGGGGACGCTCTTACATGTGTTTTGGGACCTTCTGAATGGAGGTGCGCAGACTCACACAACAATTCACAGACCATACAGTCCCAGAGGACCCTGCCTTCTTCCTACTACATTGCTCTGACATTCCAATTACAACATATAAAAAAATCAGTGCTACGTCATTTACTTGACGCTGCCAAGTGTTGTATCACTTTGCGATGGAAAGAACCTGACCCTCCGACTATCCAAATGTGGCTTAGAGTGGTTGAGGATACCAACAAAATAGAGAACTTGTTGTTGACTGCACAAAACAAGCATGAGCGTTACAAGAAAACATTGCTTCACTGGAACATGTTCATATATTCAGAGGAGGACAATCTCTTTTAGATGACCTTCCACAACTGCCATAATAGCTCCACCCTGTCAAGCGAGTTTTCCCCTTTACTGCCCCCCCCCCCACACACACACACACACACTTCTACCCCCCTTTCTATCTTTATCTGTTTTCTTCCTTCCCTCTTTTTTGCCTTGAAAAACTTGGGTACCCATTCTCATGTTCATCTTAGTAGTCTTACCCTACATACAATAGTAGTTCTACTGTTACATCTGCATTCTGGGTTTGGAGCCTGTATACCTGATGCACTGGTATAACTTGACTACTTTTCCAATGTTCTGATTTGATTTATTGCCTTGGCTACCTTTTGAATCTTAAATAAAGAATTTGAAAAAAAAATGTCAGGACTACAGTGTTTATACCATGGTCTTCTTTTTTGTATCTGTTGCTCTAGGTTACAGTGACCAAACTAACAGAGTGAGTTGGCATATAGATTATTTATGGCTCCCCCTTGTTTCATTCATGTTTTTAGTACCAACTCACACCTCCTACCTCCCCCCAACTGCTCCATCATATCAAACCCTTTTGCATTCTCACCCCTGCAGCTGTCTCAAATTGTGCTATCCCCACCCTACACCTACACAACAATCCCCACTCAGACCACTGTAGCTGACCCCCATCCTACCCTTCTCTGCTTTCACCACCTCTGTCACAAGCCCCCACTTTATCCTCTGTTGCAACAGTGCCTGCCTCTTATGCGCTCACAATCACTGCACTGACTCATGCCTCACTGCTTCCCACCATATTACCAGTGCACACTTTGCACTCTTCGTCACTGTAGTGAGGCACCCTTCTGTATTTAGCCTGTTAAACATTTGCTAGTACATTTGTAATCACAAAGTGTTGGGCCTGTTTGGTACTGGGTCCTATAGTCCCAGCCCCAGTTGAGAGTCTCTGCAGCATTTATTAGTGTTAAATGGAAGTTTATCTGGGCAGTATGGCAACTGCAGTAACTGCAAAAACAATATGCTGAACAAGCACAACTGCCATTGCTTCCTTCAAACTGCATTAGAATGAATTCATTTAAAGCTAGACTTAATGATTTTGCCCTTAATAACCTGAAGCCATCTGGTATCAGACCTTCCAGAAATTAGAAGCTGTGACAATAATGCACATATGTTTAGCAATTCTAGAGCTTGTCTTTGGAGCCAGATTCCCACAGAGCGCTATCAGTGATGACCTTACATCATTTTAATAACCTATACCAATAAATCTAATTTTCTCCAGTCCACTGTAGGCTCTCTGTATTGCACAGCTGAAAAAACTGTAGCACAATATACCAGTTATGGTTATCATATTTTTTTTATTTTGATTAACATATTATTTTTTTCTGCATGCAGAAGAGCAAATGCTAAGGAAATACACAGTTATATAGATTTGCTATGCAACTTGGAGCTCTAATTATACTTGGAATCAGAGATGAGCAATGAATCAAATATTCTACAGATGATTATCTTTCACCTAAATTATTTAAAATTATCAGAGGGGATGATAAGGGACAAGATCAATAAATTTACTGAGGAAAAAAACATCATTAGTAGTAATCAACATGGGTTTACAAAAGGTCGTTCCTGTCATATCAATCTGCTAACATTCTACAAGGAAATGAGCTGCCATCCAGACAGGGGCAGGCCTGTAGATTTAATGTACAGTGGAACCTTGGATCACGAGCATAATCCGTTCCAGAAGTATGCTCGTAATCCAATGTACTCGCATATCAAAGCCAGAGGCGGGGGGGAACCGGAGAGCCTCGGAAACGGCCGAAAAGGCCCGAGGGACACTTCGGCTGACCTCGGCAAACCTTGGAAAGACTCCGTTCATGAGCCTTTCCGAGGTTTGCCGAGGTCAGCCGAACTGTCCTCAGGCCTTTCCGTGCATTTCCATATGGCGCTGATCAGCGGCGCCCCCCACCTCGGGCCAAAAGCGGTACTGCACACCGCTTTTGGCCTGAATCCTGCTTGTTTTGTGAGACAACACTCGCAAACCGAGTTAGGATTTTTAGAAATACAGTGCTCGGTTTGTGAAGTGCTCGTTAACCGCGTTACTCGCAAACCCGAGGTTTTACTGTATCTGGATTTTGCAAAGACATTTGATACAGTCCCCCATAAAAGCTTAATCTACAAGCTGAAGTCTACAGGAATGGACCTTAAGGTTTGTTCCTGGGTAAAAAAACTGGGTACAGGGGTGTGTCCAAATGGTGGTGATAAATAACATGTACTCAGACTGGTCTGGAGTGGTGAGTGGGGTACCTCAATGTTCTGTCTTGGGACCAATTCTATTCAATCTATTCATAAATGATATAGAGGATGGGATAAATAGCTCAATCTCAGTTTTTGCGGGCGACACAAAAATAAGCAGGGCAATGACATCGCACCAGGATATGGAAAGTTTACAGAAAGACCTGAACAAAATAATGGAGTGGGCAACTACATGGCAAATGAGGTTTAATGTGGAGAAGTAATGCACTCGGGGGCAAAAAACATATAGGCAAACCGCTGGGGGAATCAAGGATAGAGAAAGATCTGGGGGTCCTAGTAGATGACAGATAGAGCAATAGCATGCAATGTCAAGCTGCAGCTATCAAAGCCAGCAGAATATTAGCATGCATAAAAAATGGATATACTCCAGGGATGAAACTATAATCCTACCACTTTATAAAACTCTGGTTAGGCCTCATCTGGAGTACTCTGTACAGTTCTGGTCACCAGTCCTCTGAAGGGATGTGCTGGAGAGAGTCCAAAGAAGGGCAATGAAACTAATAAAGGGATTGGATGCCCTCAATTACGAGGAACAACCACAAGCACTAAATTTACTCTCGCTGGAGAAGCAACGCTTGAGAGGGGACATGATAGCGATTTACAAATACTTCAATGGGGATCCCAGCATAGGAAAAAAATGATTCAGTCTCAGGGAGTGTACGAGGACAAGGGGCCACACAATGAGATTGGAGGAGAAGCGGTTTAAACTTAAACTGCGCAGGGGGTTTCTCACTGCCAGGGCAATAAGGATGTGGAACTCTCTTCCACAATCGGTGGTGAGAACAGGGAGTATGGATATTTTCAAAAGACACTTGGATGTGCATCCTAAAGAGCACAATGTACAGGGATATGGGAAATAATTATACACACTGACACACATGCACCTACACAGGTTGAACTGGATGGGCTATTGTTTTTTTCAACCTTACTATGTAACTATGTAACCTTTTTTTGTCTTACCTTTTTTTAATAACTAAACAACAGGTGTTTGTCCAAGGGATATGAGGCCAGCACACCAGGTATGTGGGCTGACACTTTTATGGAAGGCAGCAAATGCCAACCTATATGGCCTTCATCAGAAAACAGCACTCAAATTACCACTGTTTTGTTGCTGAACTGCAGGGAGGTATTTTGACTTAGTATAGGCCTACTATAATTACAGCAGTGCTCAAACTGGAAGAAAGAGAAGCAACACTACAAGCCAATCAGATATGCTGCAGTGCATGTTGGAAAGAAACATGAGGAGACACTTGAGTGAACAGTGGGAGGGATGGTTCTTTACTGTGCTTCAACTGCTCCTTTACTGTCCACTCACTGGGGCAGAGAGCTAACATAGCTAATTTTCATAAGTTCGACAACGTAATTCTGCTATCTGTTAGGCCCATGTTTATCTATGGACTAGCAGAAATACAAGTCCTTTTGCAGTTAAAAAGGCTCCCATATACATATTTCAGTGGTATAGTATCTGATTCTTTAGAGTTAAGCTTTAATGCAAGGCTGTTAACTGTTGAATGAATAAAGTAACTTACTAATCACAACAAGGAGATTTTGGCATTTACATTTTCCAAAATCCCACTTTCCAGTCACTATAGTAAATCTCTATGCAATTTCATAATTCTGAGGCTGATTGTTACACATTATCCAGGCTGTTATCCTAAATATTTAACCTCATAAAAGGGAAGACCTAGTAAGCATTACAATAATAAATTGGAGAGTAGAGGAAAAGCTAATCATTTCAAAAAAAGTTTTTTTGTTTTTTTTTAGTTTGTTTTTTTAGTTGTTTTGTTTTTAAGTTGCAGTTTTCATGTTTAGTTTTGCTTTGGGAGCCCTTATGGCTTGTTGGAGTTTTAGATTTTGCTTTATAATTGCAACAACCTCCTGCTCTCAAACTCCCTTGTCACCTCATCCCATGCTCGCCTTCAGGACTTCTCCAGAGCCTCCCCCATCCTCTGGAATGCTCTACCCCAATCCGTCCGTTTTTCTCCTACTTTATCCACTTTCAGACGATCCCTGAAAACTCATCTCTTCAGAGAAGCCTATCTGGCCCCCACCTAACAACTGTACATTTATCTTCTCAATCAGCACATCACCCACAGTTATTACCTCTTGTATCTCTTGACCTCCCCTCTTAGATTGTAAGCTCTAAGGAGCAGGGCCCTCTGATTCCTACTGTATCAGAATTGTATTGTATTTGTACTGTCTACCCTCAAGTTGTAAAGCGCTACGTAAACTGTTGGCGCTATATAAATACTGTATAATAATAATATAATAATAACAATCTCAGCAGTGGAGAACTTAAGAACAAAGTACCATTTTACAGTTCACTGTGGCAGGCATCACAACCTACAAGCCCCCTCACCAGGGGAGCTTGGTTCTCTCACACCCAATTTGAGATTGATCTTGAAACAATGTGCAAATAACAAGTACTGTTATGCCCCGTACACACGGTCGGATTTTCTGACGGAAAATGATCGATGGGAGCTTGTTGTCGGAAATTCCAACCGTGTGTAGGCTTCATCGGCCATTTTCCATTGGAATTTCTGTCACACAAAATTTGAGACCTGGATCCGTTGTTGGAAATTCCGATCATGTGTACACAATTCTGACGCACAAAGTTCCACGCATGCTCGGAATCAAGCAGAAGAGCCGCACTGGCTATTGAACTTCATTTTTCTCGGCTCATCGTACGCGTTGTACGTCACCGCGTTCTTGACGTTCGGAATTTCTGACAACATTTGTGTGATCGTGTGTATGCAAGACAAGTTTGAGCCAATATCCGTCCGAATTAAAATCCACAGTTTTGTTGTTGGAATGTCCGATCGTCTGTACGCAGCATTAGAGTGGCAGAATTTTACCAATGCTGGTGAATACCATTAGCTGACCTCAATGGTTGCTATTTGGCCTTGGCTTTTGGCGAGTCCTTCCTAAATATGGCAAAATTTTTTGTTTCCCAACTATATTCAATTACTAACCATTAATGTTGATAAAAAATGAAAACATAGTAATACATAAACTTTAATATGATAGTTTTGTGGACAGGACACTATTTGTAAAAGTGCATTTTTTATAAAGGTTGTGGATATATGTAGATGTAGAGCTTGCAAAGGTCACCAGATCTCAATCCTGTAAAGCGGAATGTCCGACAGAAAAAGTCTGACGGAATCTTTTCATCGTCTATTCCGATCATGTGTATGCCTCATAGGACTTTTTTTTTTGAAAATTCTGACGGACCTAGAAATGGAACATGTTCTAAATATTTCCAACGGAACCAATTCCTATCGGGAAAACCGCTCGTCTGTATGCTGTTCTGAAGGACCGAAAACGAAGCATGCTCTGAAGGAAGTACGAGACGGAAGCTATTGGCTACTGGCTATTGAACTTCCTTTTTCTAGTCCCGTTGTACGTGCTGTACGTCACCGCGTTCTGGACGGTCGGACTTTGGTCGGATTTTGGTTTGACCATGTGTGGGCAAGATTGCTTGAATGGAATTCCATCGGAGTTCCGTCAGAGAATCCTTCGGAGTTTATTCCGACGGCAAAACCGTTTGTGTGTACGCGGCATAATAGTAATTCTGACAACATTTTTTCTTTTTATTAACGCTATTGTCACTGTTTTATCAATAGCAATGAAGACAATTTTGGCTGTCAATTTTCTTGTACAGGTAGAAAATGATAGCCAGAATCAAATTAGTTGTTATATGAATAAAACACTTTTTCATTATTCTTTTTTTAAATATATTCAATTATCCAATAACAGTGTCAAAATCATTAAAACACATGGAAAATATTTATTGTCTGCATGTACCTAGTTTTGAACTGGTGAGAATAGAATATTTATTTTATAAAACATTTTACTTAGTACTTTTCCACAATTAACAGGACTGCTATCCCTCATCAAACTAAAAGAACATCTAACATTATTCCTTAGAAACAATGTTATAGTCATAAAGCAATCACAGACCATTGTAGAAGCTTTGGTTTGCTCACTGTAATTGCTAATTATGTTACAGTTTTGTTAATAGAGTTCTTTATGTGAGTCTGGATACCTCATTGGGAATGAAAATCCCAATCATGTGTCTCTGCTGGACAAAGCCCAAAAGACTGCATGTTATTACAAATATAGTCCCAGATGTTCATATATCAAATGATGGAGTCTGGAGGTAATGCTTTAAACAGATATGTCCATGACTTCAGGCCTCTATGAATCTTTTTTTTATACCCCAAAGTGCTTTCTGCTATCTCTGTTTCAAACACATATATTACTAAATGATAAGTACTTGCTAATCAGTTTACTTCTGGCTATATATCTAGAATTCCCCTGTGTTGCTGATTCCCCTGAAGGTTCTTGCTTGTGACTGGAAATCAGTCATTTGTGTTCTAATGGTGACAAGATTGGGGTTCCCACAGGTCTTGTTTTTTCTTTTTAATATTTACTTTCATTTATTCTCCTTTACAATTTTGTTGTCTTGTCCATCCAAAGCCGGTGTTCCATTTTTCAGTAGATGCATTGTATCATTTATCAGCATTTTGGGGAATCTGAGGGGCAGATCTGCCAAATCTGCAAACCTAAATTCCTATCTGCAGTATTTCCAGTAATAGGTGAGCTTGTTGTTGGCTTTATTTAATGCATCTGCAGTTGAGTAGGGCAGGCTGGGCAGCTTTGCAGAGGAGATCTTATGTCCTAGGTTTACATTTTGAGAATCAGTTAAAGTGGTATTAAACCCAAAACCAAAATATTGCAGCTTACCAGTCATAAGATGTGGTGGCTGCATCAGTTTTCTTTTCTGTGGCTTTTCCCCCTCTGTTTTCACCTGGTGATCTGACCAGTAATAAATCTCTGGTATTAGTGAGACACAACGCTGGATGAATGAGCACTGCAGCATTGTCAGTCTGGCGAGCATGGGGGGAGGCAAAGTAGTGTTAAATGTATTGGCATATTTAAATACACTAAACAAATTGAAGCCAAATGCCATCTCACATTTCATAATCAGTTACAGCAGTTTTTTTTTCCTTTTGAGATAAAGGTTTTGCATAATAAAAATAAAATCTGATTTAATCACCCCCGCCAGTGTTAATTGGTTTATCTCATCTGTGTAAACTGATACATTCTGCTGGAGAGCTTGTGCTTTTGAGAAACACCTAACGTTCTGGCTGGATCACCAGATGAAAATAGAAGAAAAGAAAAAGGAAACTAATGCAGCCATCACAACTAAAAATTGTAAGCTGCAAGTGTCTCTGCTTTAACCAGAGCAGGGTAGTTAGAAACATTAAAGAGGAATACACTTTAAAGAGGAACTGCGGTTGGCTCACATAATTTGTAATAAAAACATCTTTGCCATTCTGAAGCTTCCCTCCAACCACTTGCATATTATTTTATATATACTGTGATTCTGTACTTGCCAAATATGCTGCAGAAATCTCCCTTCACTGAGTCTGGCTGCAATCGTTTTAACTGTGGGCAGCTGAAGCTACTGCCTGTTCACTTCCTGGATTTACACAGATACACAGAGGCACACGTCCAGTCCTGCAGCTCCCATTGGCCCACTTATGACTCATCTCCCATCCCTTCCTGGCAAACTCTCAGGAGAGTCAGAGAGAGAGTTGTGCATGATGTCATAAGCCTAGGCTTTTTACCAGACAAGAAGCAGGAAGTGGGCTGTATAAGGTACTTACTGGCAGAAAAAAAATGTTTTACTATTCAAAGTTAAAACAACAAGGGCAGAAGATTTAATAGATGGAAAGATGAAAAAATGTCTGAAGTTCCGCTTTAAGTTAAAGGCAATACATAACGTATTCTTGTCAGTGTGCATTCATGTTGTAAAAAACCTGTATCTATGTATAGTTTGTAATTATATATGTACATGGAGAAACCAAATTTACTGGTAAATTATGTCGACTTTTCTTCCTCTTTGTAGTGTTATATTATATATATTGTTATTGTTATATTATAAGCAATTATAATGCTTTGTTGCTTCTTCCTAGAATTGAAGGGTTTGCCAACCCACTCAATATAATGCACCTCAAATGTTGGACCAAAAGCAAAGAAAATATAGATAATATTGTGGCTAATTTACACACCTCTACATTCAAAACAATACCAAAAATATAGAGGAATGAGCATGTAGGGCCCAGTGGCGATGGGCTTTTGTTCACCTCAGAACTCTATTCTCCCCCTATACAAGCCTACTGGAATGCAAAAGTAGCTTGAAGCAGGTTAACTGCACCTGTCAATGAATTCTCTAGAACTAGATGAGGGTGCACATCCCTACGCACCAAAAGGCCACCTAACTAAAACCTAACCTTTATTGTAATTCATAAAAAGTATGTACATGACCATATCAGGTATACCTATAGGATGAGGTCAATGCCATTATATATAAAAATTTTATTTTTTATATTTAATGGCATTGACCTCATCCTATAGTTATACCTGATATGGTCACTTACATACTTTTTATGAGTAAGTTAAGTTAACTTAGGTTAAAGTGGAGGCACCCAGGACAGGTAAGTCTACTTATTTAAAGTGAGCAGCTAAAGTGTTGTAGCTGCTGACTTTTAAAAAAAATTATCCTGGCCGGAATCCCGCTTTAAGTTGAGGTTAAGGTTAGATTAAGTTTAAGTTTTAGTTAAGTCACCTTATGGTGCATAGGGAGGAGCACCCTTGTCTAGTTCTAGTCTAATTTTGCCACAGTTAAGTGTTATCAATATCACAGGCTTTTGTATATATGTCAACGAATTCTCACCAATCTCAGAAGTGTATTAAGCTCATTTCAAAAGCAAACTTTGCTAACCCATCAACACAAGCCAGCAGCCATTCGACACTGACCCTAAAAAAAGTCATGTCACAAATAACCTTAACGTAAAGTGAAATATACTGAAAATATTCAATACTTTACTTTCATGAAGCATTTATCTAGATACCATTACTACTATAGACACCATTAACAGTTTTTTAATCAAACACGAACAATCTTTAAATACAAGTTTGACCTTAATCATTTAAGATCTCACATCTCAAAAGTATGTATTTAGGAACGGTACAATATGCTCTATTCTTTACCTTTCCAGTGACAGGTAAATAGTCCAATAATGTGGCTCTGCTTTGTTTCACAACCAGTAACAACCAAAGTAAGAAATTTTGTTTTTATGAGTGTAGAAATAGTTCATTTTAAAACATAATGGTGTTTTGTTTTGTTTGTCAGGCTCTTTAAATGAACAGATGGAAGCAAATAATTAAGGTTTGTGTAATCCCACTTCTGTTCTTAATACTCTAAAGAAGAAATCTGTCCAAGATTGCTGTGCTAGAAATGTAGCTTGGGTGATAGACCTTAAAATCTCACCCTGTGAACTCATCTCTAAATGGATTCAAAATACCTCGAGAAAGCATTCTTGTTTTTAATGCAAAGACAATTCTAAATGTATCTGAGTTCCACAGTACTCTAGACAAAATAAAGGATACAGCAGTAAATAGGTTATGTGAACTGTTAACATTTACAACTCTCAATGTTATTTTTGAAGCACTGTACATGGAAGACTTATAAGTTCATTGTTTTTCCATTCTTGACCTATAATAGTAATGAAAGTTTCTCTGTGACATCCACTTGATTGTGTTTGTTGGGGTCACAACTATTGTCTTTAACGCCCATCAACATTTCTATAAATTGCTTACCGAAAAAAACCTTGTCATATGCTGCTTATTGTAAGGTATTTTTAACTTTCAGAAAAGGCAAGGGCATGTTATACCTGGCTATACCCTGATCACCAGATCTACAATAATCAAATTTGTAACCTCAATATGATAGAAAGGCTCTTTTAAAGCAAAGTCAGATAAGCAATATTAGCCAAACTAATATATACTTTCAACAATATGGTTCTCTTGGTGTATGTTAGTGTAAATTGGGAGGATATTGTTATTTTATTAGAGAATAGGCAGCCATGCATGTGTAACCAGCCATTAAATAGTCTTTCTAAAGTAAAACCTTTCTACGAGGTTGCAAGTTCACATCAGGAAGGAGTACTTGCATATTTGTGCCTTTGGAGGAGCACGCTGGAAAAAAAGAAAAAAGAGATCACAAGCAAAAAGTTTTTCAGTAGTTTAAAAAAAAGTTGTCGATCATGAAAATCTATCCCAGCCAATACAAATTTTCCCCTAGCAGGCTTGGCAAGCACTGTCCAGGGTCATAAACAAGCCTATATGTGAACTTACAATCATTCTCTACTCTCCGTAGGCATCTTTGTTAAAGTAAATCGGTGTACACGTTAAGCACACAATCACGAGGAAATCAATATAATCAAAATGGGAACTTTCCCTAAACATGTTTGGATATTTGAAGCAAACATTGGGGTTGATTTACTAAAGTCAAATAGACTGAGCACTTTGCAGGTGCAGTTGCCCCAGAGTTTAGTAAATGAGGCAAAGCTTCACTTTGCAAAGAACACCCAATCACAAGCAAGGAAAAAAAGCAATTTTGCTTGCACATGATTGGATAATGGATTGGATAAGTCAGCATAGGCTCCCCCTCATTTACTAAGCTCTGGAGCAACTGCACTTGCAGAGTGCCCAGTCTATTTGCCTTTAGTAAACCAGCCCCACAGACTGCTTTAATCAGGACTGGAAATTTTTCCTTTACCTGGTAGATACTTTGCTAAACTGAGGAAGTTAGCGCGGATTGGCTAACTAAACGCGTCAACATGACGTCATCACGACGCCTCCCAGGATCACAGCCCACGGGTAGTGACAATGAATGGGAAGCGAGCTGGAGTCAACCCGAACCTAAACAGATGCCAGACAAGTGGAGAGGGACAGATGAGCTTGAGCACCCTGATTATGCTAAATTGCACAATTGAGTGCGAAGTAGCAGTACGGCGGAGGTGGTGCATAGTGCACTATGTTTCACTTTTGTACCGGCCTCCCCAGTGACTGAGAAGCAGCCTCTATATACGACTCATGATCACAGGTGTTCGGTTACTGGCCGCAAACTCATTTAACATGAATGTCCATTAATGCCTTACTTGACAGAGACTGTGTCAGTTTCAAACTAGTTTAATTTCAGCAATCAACTGGCTATTGGGCATTCTTGACTATCTCCATTATCATAGCCTGCCCTACCCGACACGTTTCAGACCGACTTCTAGGGTAGTCTTTTAATAGTTTTTATGGTTGGTGGAGGCTCAACTTTTCGCCTAGATTTTTTTATGTGTTATTTTTCTTTTTTTTTTTTTTTTACTTTTAAAATATTTTTATTGAAATGTTTTTAGATAAGACAATAAAATAAGCACCATGTATAGCATAACACAATGTAGAAACAGCATTGAAAAACAAATAAAAAGAACAAAAGAATAATGTAAATTATGAACCAAGATAACATCAGTAGACCAAAAAAGAGGGATGGGATCAAGAGCCTGAACATCGATATAACTGGCTGTGTACTATAAGACCTTGTCTGGCAATGACCGGCTATACCCTAAGGCCCCACGCACCCCACCCCTGTGGGAACTTACTGTGGTAGTGCGTAGTGCTCCCAGGACATCCCCGACCCGCCGCCTCCCTAAAGCCTGTACCAGCCATCTGGTGGGTTCAAGGAGAACCCAAGACCCCTCGAATACAGTAGATATTTAATGATATATGTTCCTGTAACATGTTCAGGTTGTCTTACCCCTTAGAGATTATATGATAACTACTCCTGAGGTCTCTATAGTAGCCAGTGGACAACTGGCTCAACATAAAAGGTGAGAGGGACTAGAGTGTCCCAGAGAGAAGGAAAGAGAAAGGTGAGAAAGGGGGAAGAATAGGGAAGAGGTAGGTTCAAAGTGGAGTTGGAGCTCTCCCAGAACCCTGCACCACTCCTGGAAGGAGAGGAATGTTGCAGTAAGTGGCCCAAGGCTCCCAGGTGCTGTAGAACTTCCCCAATTTATCGTTGAGCTTTGCCACAATTTGTTCTTGGGCCATGATCCAAGAGACTTTCCTCTTGAACCCCAGGAGAGACACCAGGTTTTTTCCAGGCTTTGGCGATGGTAACTTTGGCTCCCAATAGGATGAAATATACTAACACCTGTGAGTGTTTGGGAAGAGTTTCAATATTGCTGTTTAGCAGCGCTACCTTGGGGTTGGGGGTTTCCACAGCTTTCACGATTGTACTAACTGTACGGAAAACTTTCTGCCAGAAGGATCTGATGTGTGGACAGGTCCACCATGTGTGTAGCATCGTACCTTCCAGTTCGCAACCCATGAAACATTGAGGGGAGGACCCTGGAAAGATGACAGCTAATCTAGCGGGTACATAGTACCATCGAGACATTACCTTTATGCTGGCTTCGATAAGGGAGATGTTAAGGATTCCTTTAAATGCTCGTTTAAATGCACTTAACCATGCCTGCGTAGTCCAAGAGATGTCTGTTTCCTCCTCCCAGGCCTGAGCGTAGGTTGGTTTGTCTAGGTGTGACATTAGTGCAGAATAAATCAGGGAAATCCCTCCCCTCTGGACCTCTGTATTGGCGCACCAGTTTTCATAGGGGGTAATCGTGGGGGGTTCCTTTTTATTTACCCAGATTGAGTTAAGGTAGTGGGAGATTTGGGAGAATCTGAAAACTTCGGAATCGGGCATATCTAGTTTCTTCCTACAGTATGACAACGTAATCAAACCATTAGGGGAGAGAAAGTGGCCAATCCTATAAAGGCCTTTGTCTGTCCACCATTGGAAAGATTTGATGGACAACCCTGGAGTAAAGTCAGCATTGTGGAATAAATGTGCTAACGGTTTCATAGGTGAGGTCAGGTTGTGATGAGAGAGGAGTCTGGAACATAGGGCCATGGAATGGGAAAGGGTAGGGGACATAATGGCAGGCCTAAGTTTTGGACTACACCCGAGAAGATAGTCGATAGTGTTCAGAGGAGCAGCACATCTCTCCATCGAAAGCCATTCAGGCTTCTGGCCTTTTGAAAAGACCACCGAAACTTGAGACAGTTGAGCCGCCTGATAATAACCCCATAGATTGGGCAATCCTAATCCCCCCTGAGATTTAAGGCGATGAAGAGTATTAGAGGGACATCTATAACCCTTACGCCCCCACACAAATCGGATAATCTCTGATTGGAATTTGCTAAGTACTTATTTCTTAATCGGGATTGGGAGAGATCGGAATAAATACAATATACGGGGGAGAAGGGTCATTTTCACTGCGTGAATCCTACCCAGCCAGGATAGACCACACCTCGTCCACCTCTCCAGGTCGCCCCTACATTTTTGTAGCATAGGAGGATAGTTGGCTCTGAAGAGACTTTCAATATCTGGTGTAATTTTGATGCCCAAATATGGGATTTAGGAAGTGGCCCAGGCAAAGTCAAAATTATTAGAGATTTGATTAAGCAGTTCCGGGGGGACTGTTATATTTAATGCTATCGATTTGGACATGTTTACCCGCAGACCTGATACTACACTAAAACTCGCCAAGATTTTGTAAATCATGGGTGTTGATGTTAGAGGGGATGTGACATATAAGAGGAGATTGTCAGTATAAAGCGCGCACTTATGTTCCCGTCCTCCGCACCTCACCCCTTTAACGTCAGGGTTCGTTCTTATCGCTAATGCCAACATCTCAATCGCCACGGCAAATAGGAGAGGAGAGAGAGGGCAGCCCTGCCTGGTACCCCTCCCGATCGTGAATGATTCTGAATATCTACCCATGAGATGTACCTGCGCTGACGGAGACGCGTAAAGTGACTTAATTAGATTCAGAAAGTTAGGGCCAAAACCCCATCTCTGTAATATCTCAGTTAGATAAGTCCAGTATACTGAATCAAAGGTAAAATCAATGGAAAGGAGGAAACCTGATTGAGGGGAGCCCCCGTCCCACCTAGATTTTGCGTATCTGGTCTGAAGCCCACCTGATCTCTATGAATATAGGCAGAAATAAAGATTCTGTTAGCAAGAATCTTGGTCATTATTTTAATATCGTTGTTTATAAGCGAAATGGGTCTGTAATTACCCAACTCGCTAGGGTCTATATCTGGCTTCGGAATAACCGAGATGTAAGCAGAATTGAGATCAGATCCCAGGGGGCTACATCCCTGAGGAAGTTAAAAAACTTGGCCATATGAGGGGCCAGGCATGGGCCAAATTTCTTGTAATAGCCAGTGGAGAAGCCATCTGGGCCAGGGGCAGAACCAATTTTAAGGGAACTAATGGTATCTAATATCTCTTCGGTAGAGAACGGGCTCTCCATGAGCTCCCTGTGTTCTTTTGTTAGAATGGGCAGCAGAATATTATCAAGGAATTGGTCCCTTTGCCGTTGAGGGGAGGCTTATTCGGACTGTATAGATCAGGATAGAAACGGGAGAACTCATCCATTATCTTTGTTGGGTTCTGAGTTAAGTCCCCTGAAGAGGTCTTAATTTTGGGGAATGCTAGGGAACGTTGTTTAGGACTGAGCTTCGCTGCCAGTCTGGACCCTATCCTGTCAGTTTGAGAGTAAAATTTAGCCCCAGTCCACCTCAAATGTTTCTCTGCAGCTGTCATCAGGGACAGATTAAGGAGAGCTCTTGACTTGTCTAGGGCCTTCAGTGACTCAGGGGTGGGGTGTTTCTTGTGTAACCGAGCTAACGAGCCGTAGTCTGCCAAGAGTTTCAGTATGTCCGCTTTATGTTCAGCCTTGAGTTTCGAGGTTATCTGAATGACATGGCCCCTGATAACTGTTTTGTGTGCTGCCCAAACTGCTAAGGGGGACACTCCGCTTGACTGATTAATACAGTAATATTCTCTAATGGCTGTTTCCAGAATCGAGCACTGGACTGGATCGCTTAGGAGGGATTCCTGAAGATGCCAACAGACTTGCTTGTAGCATCTTCTAAAACAACAATGATCACAAGACTAACCAGGCAGCAGGGACAGACATACAATATGAGCTTGCTGTACACAAGGGCCCCTGACTATTTTTACTAGATGAGGTCAGATGTGTGCTGGGACAGCTCCTACTATCACGTATACATGGCTCACTTACACCTACCTTCAATACATGGCAAATATGTTTTTTTTCTTAAAGAGCTGATGAATAGGGGGTCCAGAAATTAATAATTTGGTAACTCTGTCCGCCACTGCCTGGCAGCATCTAAATCATGGGTGCTCAACCTGTAACCCTCCAGATATTGCAGAACTACAAGTCCCATCATGCCTCTACCTTTGGGAGTCATGCTTGTAACTGTCAGCCTTGCAATGGCTCATGGGACTTGTAGTTTTGCAACAGCTGGAAGGCCACAGGTTGAGCACCTATGACCTAAGTGGATCTTTGTTACCATGTCAAACATTGAGGCTGGGTTCACACATATGCGAATTAGATGCAGGTTTCCCCCGTATCTAATTCGCATAGCAGGAGAATGTGACTGGCTCCCTATGGAGCCGGTTCACATATCTCCGTTGCAGCTGCGGAGCGCACTGCACAGAAATGCGTCTTTGGCTCTGTTTCAGGGCTGAATTCAGGCATAGATTTGGCCCTGAAACGGGGAACAGGGACGCACAACGCTCCTGTGCGATCCGCAGCGGGTTCCAGTGTGAACTGAGCCTGAAAGAGTGCAAAAAAAGTGGCAAAAGTGAATTTAAAAAGACATATAGCTAAAGGTTCCCTTGGTTGTAGTTTTTTTATAGTCTGCATATACACCCCTATAAGCAATGTAACCAAAAAAACATCATTGGTCTATTAATAATATTTCTTTGAGTTTAAGAGACAATACAACTTTATTTAGTTCATCTTTCTCTTTTTCTAAAAATCTGAAATTCAGCAATGTATGCAATATGCAAATTGTCCTAAAAGAACATTTATGGTTATTCTATAGCAGCTGTACTGGTGAACCGTTGCTTAATAAGCTTTGAAAAGATGTGAGAATTTTTTACAGCCTGGTAAAATTCTTTACAACTGCTTCCTATTGTCAATCATCATCACTTGTCTGCAAACCAAATGGTTTATTCAATGGCATCAACAGTTTGCACTTTAAACATGCTATTTGATATGTGGATATTGCAGCCCATATCTTTGTAACTGAATATAAGATTTATTTAGGATACATACAACAAAACAAAACAAAAAAAAAAAAAGATTTCAGATTAAAGGGGTTGTAAAGGTAAAAATTTTTTCACCTTAATGCATTCTATGCATTAAGGTGAAAAAACTTCTGACAGAACCGCCGCCCCCAGCCCCCCCGTTTTACTTACCTGACGCCTCGAAAGTCAGCTTCGCGTTCCCGACATCTGTTCCTCCGCTCACCCTGGCCGCTGATTGGCTGCAGTGGATGGATTGAAAGCAGCGCAGCCATTGGCTCGCGCTGCTGTCAATCACATCCGATGACGCGGCGCGCCGGGGGGCGGGGCCGAGTGATACAGCGAGCGGCTATAGCCGCCGGCTGTATCACGGGAGCGCGCCCGCAAGCACTCACCACCGTGCGAGGGAGCTCGCATTAAGGTGGTGAATGCTTGCGGGGAGGAGCTGAAACAGCCGCCGAGGGACCCCAGAAGACGAGGTTCGGGGCCACTCTGTGCAGAACGAGCTGCACAGTGAAGGTAAGTATAACATGTTTGTTATTTTAAAAAAAAAAAAAAAACACCTTTACAAACACTTTAAGCCATCTAAAATGATCATTAATCATGCTTCATACGAACATACAACTTAAAAATGCCAAAGAAACATACTATACTTAAATTGCTTAATTAAAATTGTTGGATAGAGATTGCAGTTTTAAGAAGGAAACCATTGCTTGTCCCTAGGGAAACATCAGCTATATTTATGCATTAAAAAAATCCTAGCAGGTAGCGCATCTCATTTGCTGAAAATGGCTGCTGGCAAAATCATCCTTCGCTGCCTGAATATTTAACTCTTTTAAGTACGGCTGAGATCCTGAGTTTCCTTCACAGCGATCCTAGACTGATCTTTACAAAAACTTGTTTATGAAACATCATTCTAAAGCCGCGTATACACGATCCGATTTTCCGATGGGAAATGTGTGATGATAGGCTGTTGGCTGAAAATCCGACCGTTTGTACGCTCCATCGGAGAATTGTTGTCGGATTTTCCGTGGACAAATGTTGGATGGCAGGCTTTAAAATTTTCTGTGTTCTGTTGTCGGATTTTCCCATCGTGTGAACACAAATCCGTCCGACAAAAGTCCAATGTACAAACACGCATGCTCGGAAGCAAGGACGAGCCAGAAGCGGTTGTTCTTGTAAACTAACATTCGTAATGGAGAATTAACATTCGTGACGTGACAAATTATGAAATCTCGAAATGCAGCGCACATTCTCTTCTTCTATAACGAGATAATAATGAAGATGCCTTGCTGGTGATACTGATGAAGTTATTGCAAACAAATTTTCATAGGCTTTTTTCTAGTGATATCAAGAATAATATTATTATGCTTGTTATTTTTTTTCTTTGGTAAAAGTTACCACAACACCATTATCCCGTAGTTTTTAAGATCAAAGATACAACTATGTTGGTGTCCCTTGTCAATTTTACATTGTATTTTTTTAAATGTAACTACCTACTCCCAAACTGTCATTTGAAGTAAAACACATGGCCAAGTATTATTCCCCACAATTTTTTTATTGAGCATTAAAAAAAGAAAACAAAAAAAATTAGACATGCTATCTGCCAATAGAACTTAACCAAAAAGTGCTTTTTCTGCATCCAAAAATATAGAAAATATACCAAAAAAATCATTATTCAACCAAATATAAAATAAAAGCCTCATGCATGTGTCCTGCTTCTTAATATAGGGGGTCAACAATGCCAAGAGTTGGTGAAAGCAGGGGTCCATCATCCAGAGATAATTTCCGAAAATCACCTGGATTATTCTCCTGGAGCTCCCACAGCAAAGGCATATGACATAATTGGTCACGATTGATAAAGCAACCAATTTTTGGTCCAAGAAATCCTCCTCCTTCTGTTCCTGGACGGGACTTGGGTCAAAGCAATAACTCCAAGGCCAATAATAAATAACACGTTATCTCTTCTGATTCCGCAACATGGCTGTTGACGAACGGCCGTTCGGAAACAAACAGAAAAGCGCAAAATGAAAAACGCAAAATGAAAAGCGTGAATCAACACTCGCCAAACTTCTACTAACACGAAATTAGCAGAAGGAGCCCAAAGGGTGGCGCTAAAGCGCTGAAAAACCACGTAGTACGTCACTACGTTCGTGTTTGTTGGCCGACAGTTCCTTTCCGTTAGTATGCAAGATAAGTTCCCGGCCAACGCCCTTCGGACAAAAGTCCGAGGTTTTGTCTGCGGAAAATCCAATCGTGTGTACGAAGAAAGAAAAAAATCAACCAGCGCAACAACAATTCCTATGACTAGCAGCTGGAATACTGGGGGGTCAAAATATCAAATCCCAAATACAAAATATATTAAAAGGCAGTACAGCGCTAAAAAGTAAAACTAACTGGTACAATCACAATAAAACAAATAAAAATAATAGAAAGGATACGAAAGTCCTTTAAAAACAAAAGTCCCAAGAGCACTAGCAGATTTCCGGTGATGAGAGTGAAGAGTTAAAACATAAATGGTGACTTCTGTGACAACCTCCACCAGCATACGGAGTGGCTCCTCACCTCATGTAGTGGACCCCTGAGTAGATCAGTCAGGTCTACGGACATCACATGACCTGTTCGTGACGTCACCCGCGTACCTCTGTATGCTGATCCTCGTAGACACGCTTTGATATACATCGCCATTCATCCCTAGCACTGTAGAACAGTGCTAGCTTTGTGAGTTTTTATTCATTTAATAAACACCAGTTTGGTATACTATTCAGAGAGCACTAGATGTTATCAATTTCATTTCATGTACCCATATTTTGGAGTTGAAGAGGATTTCTTATCCAGACACTTATTGCCATCCCACTGCATTTGCTGTTTTGCGCTTACCGACCCATTCACTTTATGGGAATGCTGATTGAGACCTGACTGATCTACTCAGGGATCCACTACATGAGGTGAGGAGCCACTCTGTATGCTGGTGGAGGGTGTCACAGAAGTCACCATTTATGTTTTAACTCTTCACTCTCATCACCGGAAATCTGCTAGTGCTCTTGGGACTTTTGTTTTTAAAGGACTTTCGTATTTCCATTATTTTTATTTGTTTTATTGTGATTGTACCTGTTAGCTCTACTTTTTAGCGCTGTACTGCCTTTTAATAGATCGTGTGTACGAGGCTTTAGACTAGGATGGCTTGCAACTACTACAGTTTTGTTTAAATACAAAGCAGCTCACATGCCTGGCAGTAGAGATGGGCTTATACTGGCCATGGATAGGTTGAATCTTGGCTGGTTCAGCAGGGACTGGCCAAGATTTGATCCATCTATGGGCAGGCTAATTGTACAACCAGCATGTCTTATTTTTAGCATGCAATATTGCCAGGGTCTATAGCCGCTAGTAGCCCCTGCCAGGAGAACATAATAGCTCTGAAGCATTCCTCCATCAACACAGTGTTGATGGGGGAATCAAGCGTTTTCTTTGTTGCAACCTGTGGTTGCAGGAAAGAAAATCACATAATCTATGGTCTGCCTTAGACATCCCCCAGACTCGTTCCAATCCAAACTATGCACTTTTTAAAATGTAATCAGATGCGGTATGGGTCATTCCCCACCCTACAGCACATGTAAATAACAGGGTGGGATGCTGATGACATCAGTGCCCTTATATGGACACATGCCCATATTTAGGCTGGGTTCACACTGCAGGCACTCTAGCTCACAGAAGGGGTCCGGTGCATCTCCATTCACAGTTTTAGGTCTGAATTCAGACGAGTTTTTGACTGAATTCAGACCTGAAACGGGCCAAAAGACGCACAGGACTCCTGTATAATATCACTCCGGAGCCGCTGTGGAGATTTGTGAACCGGCTCCATAGAGAGATGGTTACTATCTCCTGCTATGCAAATTGGATGCGGAAAAAACGCATCCAATTAGCATAGGTATGAACCCAGCCTTAGCCTCTGACATTGACTAAATAATAGAATGTGTCCATATAGGGGCACTGATGCCATGCTGATTTGTTTACAAGTCATTCCTGCAGCTGACTGGATTAAATAAGAAAAGCACAATTTGATAGTTCAGATGAGACTCGGCTGATCACAGATCGGAGTAAGGGGCCGATCCCGGCCCCTTATGCTGTAAGCGTGAGGGAGAAAAAAAAAGCTGTTCACCGGATTCTGTCAGAGGGGCATCGGTCCCTCACACAGAGAGCTGCAGCTGACTCATCTGTGCCTACCAGTGCCACCTTCCAGTGCCACCTACCAGTGCCCACAGTGCCACCTACCTTTGCCCAACAGTGCCACCTATCAATGCCCACCAGTGCTGCCAATCAATGCCAATCAGTGCCTCATCATCAGTGCCACCGATCAGTGCTGCCTATCAGTATCACCTACCAGTGCCTACCAGTGCCAGCCATCAGTGATCATCAGTGCTTCCTATCAGTGCCACCTAGCAGTGCCCTTCAGTGCCACCTATCAGTGCCCTTCAGTGCCACCTATCAGTGCCCTTCAGTGCTGCCTATTAGTGCCAACCATCAGTGTCCATCAGTGTCACCCATCAGTGCCACCTCTCAATGCCCATCAGTGCCACCTTATCAGTGCAGCCTATCAGTGCCCATCAGTGCAGCCTATCAGTGCCATCAGTGCAGCCTCATCAGCACACACCATTGAAGAAGAAAATTTACCCATTTTCAAAATTGTATAACAAGCTATGAAACAGTTTTTTTGGGGTTTTTTTGTGAGAGTGCTAAAAGCTCAAAATTGGTCTGGGCTGGAAGGGGGTTTAAGTGCCCAGTAAGCAAGTGGTTAAAAAGATTAAAATGTAATTCACATATCACTAGCATGAGAAACTGAATCTTCATTGATATCAACCTTCTGTAATCCCTTGCACAGTAGCACAGTAGGCTCTGTTGCATGCACAGGGTGATGATAGTTAACATTTGACAAGAAAGAAGCAGAATGAACAAAATTCATGACTTATCAGTTATTCAATCAGCAGTTAGAGGGGGGACAGCAAGAACATAAAAACATGCATGTAGCCTAAAGAGACCTTATCACTTGACCATTCATTTCAACAATGGTCTTTCCATTAGATTGCATGTACAGTCAAACAAATGTTAGGCATGTTGTTTACTGGTAAAAGCCTCCCTTTTATAGAAGTTCACATTTTCTCAGAATGCTGCTGGAAGCTGCCATCTTAGGTTTTCCATACATGGATCAGTTTCTTTTTTTTTTTCTTAACCAGCGAGTAGGTTGATCGAAAAAACTGAACAGATTACTCCATCCACACAAACGAGGTGGATGGAGGTATCTTCCCTGCTGTGCTATTGTATTCTGACTTCTCACAAACGGGAACAGCCATTAGATGGTTTAAAATTTGGCCAGTCCCTACAGAACTAGCTGAATTTCAATACATCTATACATCCAGCTAAATGTCCTATACATCTATGGCCAGCTTTAGATGTCAGAAGCACCAGCAGATTTAGAGCAGCCCTCTTTGGGGATTTAGGGTTTTCCCCTAAACCCTTTCCCTCCCTGCCCCTCATCGCGGGTGATACATGTTTATGCAGGGAGGTGAAGGGAGAGGTGAGCATGCGGGGCCATAAACAAAGAGCAGTTACACACACAGAAGAGAGGGGCTGTGCTAGAGAATACACTCTCCTGGAGTACTCAAACGTTCTAGCAAGTTCAAAGGCACTTTGCAATTTAATAAAAATTAATTTATGGAAAGAAAAAACACTGAAGGTAAATACATATGATACTTGGTTTTTCTGCGCCTTAACCTGCAATTCTTTAACAGGATCCCCTTAAAGCTGAAGTTTTGTTTTTTATGCAAAAACTCTGAAACTGCAAGTTGAAAATAGTGCATACATGCATAGTTGCTTCGCCTTTTTCCTTTTCTGTAAGGTTGACCATATAGCTTGGGCACTTCAGGCTGCTCAACTCAGGGGTCATATGCTTTTCATACCTCCCTCCTTGTATGTCATTATGCTGTTACATTGGGATAAGGCTGCATTCACACTTTCGCATAGCGAGAACAAGCGTTCTTCCTCTCAAATCTGGTTGAGCAATTTGCATGTGATTTTGTGTGTCACATAGGGCCAGCCCATTCACTTGTATGGGCTGGCCTATGCATGTTTGTCAACCAAAAAGAAGCTCCTGCTCCTTTTTTTTTTTTTTTTTTGGGCTTAAAGCTTCTTGCGAATTCTAATTGCGCACGCTGTGCAGCAATTACCACACAATTTGGAATTGCGGGCAGAACCGTGATGATTTTGCCTGCAATTCCAAAATGCGAAGTGGAGCCTAAGGAGTAAAGACCATCACTGCACCGAACAGTATGTCTCCTCCCAGTCCTGTCCTGCATTCTCACTGATCATTTGTTGACAGCTTCATTTTTTAAATAAAACAAATAGTGCTCTAAACCTCAAAATGAATAATAAACTCCAGTAAATAAGTGAAAAATAGTGATCATATAAAAATGCAAAAAAGTCCACATGCACAAAATATATAAAACTCTTGAATGCTGACGAAAAACGTGAATAAAATCACTCCATGCTCCGTGACAGTCTCTGCAGGAAATATGTGCTGACAGACAATCATCACCACCACCTCAGTGTGCAATGCCTGCTCCCCTCAAAGGAAGACCCCCTTGGGTCTAATGGCACTTTCAGTATTACTCCAAAGAAAAGATCAGCCAGATCAGAAACGGGCTTCAGCTAATGGCTCCAGGATTACCAGGACTTCTCCACATACAGTTTGATTTGTCCAGGTTCAATTTCAGGGAAAAGCAGCAGTCATTCAAAGAGCAGTGGGTGAACACAGCTGGCACTGTGCAGGCTAATAGGGTCCTCAGAGAAGATGAGAGTGGCTACTGCGCATGTGCCTTTGTATGGACACGGCCACCGTTTGGTACAAAGGCACGGTGGCCGGGCCAGTACAAAGGCGTGAGTGACCATTGGTCTCCTTCCTGACTAAGGCCCTTCTTCCCTTCTCAGTTTGGCCGGGCGGCCCGCTCTAGGAAGAGTCCTGATGGTTACAAACTTCTTCCATTTACGGATGATGGAGGCCACTGTGCTCATTGGGACCTTTAATGCTGCAGAAATTTTTCTGTACCCTTCTCCAAATCTGTGCCTTGATACAATCCTGTCCTTGGACTTCATGTCTTTTTTTGTGCTCTGTTATGCACTGTTAAGTGTGGGACCTTATAGACAGGTGTGTGCCTTTCCAAATCATGTCCAATCAACTGAATTTACCACAGGTGGACTCCAATCAAGTTGTAGTAACAGCTCAAGGATGATCAATGGAAACCCTGGATGTACCTGAGCTTAATTTTGAGTGTCATTGCAAAGGCTGTGAATACTTATGTACATGTGATTGTTTTATTTTTTATTTTTAGACTTCAAACAAGCGTCTTTCACATTGTCATTATGGGGTAGCTGTAGAATTTTGAGGAAAATAATGAATTTAATCCATTTTGGAATAAGGCTGTAACATAACAAACTGGAAAAAGTGAAGCGATGTGAATACTTTCCGGATGCACTGTACATCACTCCAATAAGATGGTTGCACCTCCTTCATTGCCTCCTTCTAATGCAGAGGAAAATAATTAGGCAGGATGGCATATAGATAACATAAAATATAGTATAATAAATGTGCTGCGCTTTTAGCACATTCATCCTACTATTATTGTGTGATCTGTTTTCACTAAGTGCGAGCAACTAGTAAATAGTAACTGTTGCGTGGATTTTTGTTTATATTTCACTTGAATATAAAATATAGATAATGCATAAGCTGCCATAATGCATAAGGTAACACAGATTTGCAAGCATACATGCACAGATTTTATCTCACAATTTCAGAGTGTTTGCATATACAGTATATACTGTTTGTGCATATATATATATATATATATATATATATATATATATATACACGGTATATTGTATATACATATACATATACTTTACTTCTGCTTTAATGATTTTTTTATATAAGAGAGGTAAGTATAATGCAATACAAGAATTAGTTCCAAAGAAAGTTTGAAGTACTGTATAACTAAGGGCCCATTCACTGAACTGACAGCTGCCAGAGAGTAAACCACAGCAGTTTACTTGTCTGGTAACTGCCCATTCTGACTGAGGTAAGGGGTGGTGTGCGCAGTTTAGCACACCACACAGCTCCTTTTTTTTTTTTTTTACACTAAACTTTATTTGAAATGTACATTCATTACTGTCACTGTACAGCAGGGACGTGCAGTCAGGGGAGGCAGGTGAGGCAGAGCCTCACCTACCATGAACATTAAAAAAAAAACAAAAAAACAATTGCGCTTCGAGGGTCATAGCTCAGTGACCTGAGATCACAGAGACCCCAAATTTGGTGTGTGTGTGTGTGTGTGTGGAGGGGGGGGGGGGGGGGGTAGCCTAAATCCTACCCCGCCACTTTGGGGCTCTTAGGACCTATGGTTCCAGAGATACAGGGTTCCTTGCGCAGCCTGTCAGAAGCTACATACAGAGCGGCCAGTTTAAATACAAGCTGACATACTCTGTTTGCAGCAGAATGAGAGGATGAGCTCACATGCCTCTCCTCACTTCTTGTCAGAAGCACTGCTCTCAATGGACAGCTTGGAGCCTTGGACCAATGGTAAAGTACCATTAGCCCCAGCTGTCCAATAAAAATTGTGCAGTGGAGGCACGCCTCTCTCTGCAGTGTCATAGAAGAGGCATGTGTCTAAAAGACAAATGCTCCCTTCCAGCCCAGCCCTCTCAACTAGAAGGAAAAAACATGGGTTTATGGGTATAAGATTTACCCACAATCCCATGTTTTTCTCACACAGTTAAGAGGGAGAATGAGAATCCGCTGCTGTTGAAAAAATACTGTTATAATCAAGCTAAATCATATATTAATATACTGTGTGTTATAAGATAATATTTTATTATTTATCTATTTACTGTGAAATTACTGGTTGGAAGTTATAACTTCAAACTTCAGTATTTTGTCCGTTAAGCTACCTGCTTGAGTACAGTTTTTGAAAATATAGTAAATTACCGCAAAAACAATCTATAATAATTATTTGTATATTACTTATGGTAATTAACCCCTTGCCACCCAGGCCAGTTCTGACACTTCTCTCCTACATGTAATAATCATCATTTTTTTGCTAGAAAATTACTCAGAACCCCCAAACATTATATATATTGTTTTAGCAGACAACCTAGGAAATAAAATGGTGGTTGTTGCAACTTTTTATGTTACACAGTATTTGCGCAGCAAATTTTCAAACGTGTTTTTTTTTTTAAACTGTTTCATGAATATATATAAAAAAAAACACTGAAGATAACCAGATTTTTTTGTATAATGTGAAAGTGGATGTTACGCCAAGTAAATAGATACCTAACATGTCATGCTTTAAAATTGTGCACATTCGTGGAATGGCGGCAAACGTCAATACGGCGCTTTAAATTTTTTTACAGATTGCATATTTAGAGTTACAGAGGAGGTCTGGTGCTAGAATTATTGCTCTCGCTCTAACGATTGCGGCGTATGTACACACAGGTTACCAACGCCGCGATTGTTAGAGCGAGAGCAATAATTCTAGCACCAAACCTCCTCTGTAACTCTAAATATGTAATCTGTAAAAAAATGTAAAGCTCCATATTGAAGTTTGGCTCTGATACTAGCCAGTGCCTCACCAGCCATTGACCTCACTGCACGTCCCTGCTGTACAGTGACATGCAATTCTTTACAGTGTGCTGTGATATAATGCCGCATGTCTGCATTTTATTGCAGCTAACTGCTTCCCAGCCTCGGGCTGTGTCGTAGTGTGAATGGGATGCACAGAAAACAATTGTATTTTTGTATGTCCTAGCATTGATCGATGTTTTAAAGTGCAGCAAAAAGCCAGTCACATATAGTGTGAATTGACTCTAAAGACAAAACAGTTTTTTGTAGAACTTGATAGAGTGGTTAGGGGTTAGAACCACTGTCGGGTCTTTATTGCTGAGTTCCATTAGAGAGATTCACTCTCTAACTTTTCTGATTACCAATGTCACTGTGAATGAAAGCGAAAGTAAATCCAAAATTTTGAACTGCCACCAGATGGGCGCAAAGAGCCATACACGGTGAAAACAAATGCAGTGCACCCCTTAGAAGCCGCAAATGTAAAGGGGTCCCCCACCCTGCACAGCCAGGCACACTGCATTTTCACAGCACACTTGAAACTGTGAGAAGAACAGTCCAGTGCTTTGTTTTTATGTTTTATTGAGGGGAATACAATTGGATAGGGACAGGGATATTATGGGATGCCCACTTGACTTTCAGCAAAAGGACTCTTCAGGGACACAACTATATGCAGTTGGTATATATACTTCTCCTCTGCCTCCTGCACAAATCTTGATTGCAGCACTATCATTCCCAGGACCAGCTGGCACACTGTTGAATGATCTGTCAAAAAGGCTCATTTGGGTAGGTAGCAAAAGCCCATTACAAGTCCCTTGTTTGTGTAGCAAGTCCTAGTGCCCAGCTGTCCTCCTGTGGCTACTGATCCCAGCACTACCTCTTCAGGCATTGCCAGCCCACCTGGCTGCAGCTGCCCCTTTCATTAGCCCTCCTGGCTACTCTTCCACAGTCCTCCCAGACTGACTCTGCATCCATCTCAGACTGCTCTCCTCAGTCCTCTCAGGTATGCCTCTCAGTCCTCTGACTGTAACACTCACCAGCCCACCTGGCTATTTTCCTCAATGGAGATTTGCTGTGTACTCCTGGTGTCATTATCCTGCTCACGTGCCTCTGGTCAGGACACCTGTGTGTCGTGAAGATGGTCCCTTCTGCACCTGAACCCAGGCCCGAGGTCACCCCCCCAGACTATGGGGCACCCTCCAGGGCCACCGACAGCCTAACACTCCATCTCCAGCTGTAACCCGAACTCTACTGCCCCCACCTGGGCTGACCCTGAGTATTTGAGGGGGCCTGCCCCTTGCCAACCCATCTGTTGGGGATTGATTAGAGCCCTCAGAACTCCAGACAGCTCCTCCTTACCTCTACTCCCATTCTTCCAGCAAGCTCCAGAAGTAATAGGGGGTCTCAGAGATGCTACCTGTGAGTAATCCAGCCTTCCCTTAGTCACTCATATGACTGCCAGCCAAGCCTGAACAATTTTCCTACACTACAGAGAAATCCTATTCTAGCACACTAGAGGGTGCTACACAAACAGCTCTGCACCCAGGAGAGACCCTGAGTAGGGCCACATGTACAATTTACACTGGTAACCACACATTAGAGTGTTTACTGCTCACAGGCATGGATGTGTGCCCATGGATGCAGGCAGTTTGTATCCAGTGCTGCTCATCCATTCCTGTAAACTAGTAAATGCTTGGATGTGTGGCTACCAGTGTACAGCCGAAGCCTGTCATTAAATTGTACAGGCAAAGTGTAGAGTGCAGAGATATGCTAGTTTTTTGCAGTGTCTCTGTGCCTGTATAAAAAGCCCTAACAAAGAATTTCCCACACATTAAAAAGATATCTTCTCACTATCAAGTCTTCAGGACAAGAAGTGAGGAAAAGTCTCCCTAATGAGACACAGATGATAAAAAATAAAAGTAAAAACTGACAGCAGTTTTAAACCTCTTTAACCAAAACAAGGAAAAAAAGTTTTGGCTTTAGATATACTGTTCATACCTACAGAACTTAATTTACCTTCTTATATTCCTCTTAATAGGTCATTTAATATTTCATTTTCCTATTCATTGAGAATGCATACGTTTTATGCTGCCATGTTCCAAGTAGTTGCTTGCTACAGTCATACATTGTTTTCTTTTAACATTCCTGTAACTAATCTGCACATTGTTGAAATGCCATAGCTGGACTTCCTCTGCCCAATACTCCTGGTGACAGCTTTTCAGTTGTTCATAGTGGCTGCTAGACAGGGGCGAGATGAGCTGCACATGTTCAGCACATGTCATCTGTACGTCGTTTTTCCACGTGGAGAAAATTGCACTGACCTGGAACATTAAAATGTGTCATGTAGGCACAACGGAATTTAGATTACAAGCATGGTGATGCTTATTTTAGGAAAGTGTGGAGAATATCAATTAAAAGAGAATGGTTGCTCGTATTTAATACATATATTTTGATTCCCTATCGACTATAAGAACATAATGCCCTATGATAGCAAACAGGAGGAGTTCATCTAGTTCTTCCCTGCCACTGTATTTGTTTAAGGCTACATTTACATGGGCAGCCATGATGGCATAGTTTGCTGTTTTCAAAGGCGGTTCAAAGCCGTCTCTGGATTAGGGTTGCCACCTCATCCCTTTAAAACCGAACACATATAATTACACAGGTTCTGTGGCTAATTAGGTTGGTGATTAAACTCACTTGGTGCCTTATCTGCATTAAAGAGGATGTAAACCCTGATAGGTTTTACTTCCTCTTTATTTCCCTGCAAAGGTAAAGCATAATGGGTTACTATGCACCGCATAGTAGACCATTATGTGTCACTTACCTGAAAACGAAGCCTGCGATGTCACTGCTGTCCCTACTCTGTGACTGGCCAGAGTCACGTGACGTCACTCCCACCAGTCACGGCATGACCCCCTTTAGATACGGCACAATCTGCCCTTTCTAAAGTGCACATGCGCCGTAGACATCGGAGCGCGGCTTTATTGTAAATATATCCTAAACCAAGGAGGTTTAGGAGATATTTCCAGCACCTACAGGTAAGCCTTAATATAGACTTACCTGTAGGTAAAAGTGGTTGTACAGGGTGTGCAGCCACTTTAAATTTGCCTCAGAACCTGTGTAATTCATATGTGTTCGAGTTTAAAGGGATGCGGTGGCAACCCTATCCTTTTAAACCCGAACACATATGAATTACACAGGTTCTGAGGCTAATTTAATTCAGATAAGGCACCAAGTCAGTTTAATTACTTTAATCAGCCACAGAACCTGTGTAATTAATACGTGTTCGGTTTTAGGTGGCTACCCTACTCTGGATGCAGCTGTACTCTATCCTATGGTCACATACAAACTGGCGAATTAGCTGCGGTCAGTTTGTGCGTGGCCAGAAATTCCACAGACATGACAAAAAAATACCAGCTTTGTGGTGTAAATAGTGACACATTTTCAGTGCTCTGCATTAACAATGTTAAAAGACGAGCACCAAAACAATAAAGCACTTGCGCCATTGTTCTAATTTGAAAAAAGGTTTTAAAATATACAGCATTACCATAATGATGTCAATACTGTAGTGAGATAGGATGGACAGCGACGATTAGCACTGCAGCAAGGAGAGGAGAGGGGTATGTGTATGGATGGCCAGAGAAACATTATACATGTTAAAGTGCATGTAAACCAGATTCATGAAATTTGAGCTGGGCACATATATCTGCAGTGTTTTATTATCTCTCTTCAAAGCCCTAAGTCCAGTGGCTTTCTCCTGCTCAGGTCTTCTGATATCAGCATGATAACTTCTGTCAAATTCTCCGACAACTGTGATAAAAACCAGCCTGAATTTTGTGTCAGGGTGGGTGCTATAAATATATTATCAGAGAGCTTGTCTATTCACAGCACAGCTCTGCAAGTCTCTGCCTATGTGGAGGGAGGTGTGTGTCTTTTCTCCAATCTCCAAGGTGAATCAGGAAGAGAAAATTCTAACAGGACGTGCACTTTCTAAACAGTATATAAAGCTGAATACAGCAGATATACAGTCAGGTCCATAAATATTGGGACATCGACACAATCTGAAATTGAAATGAAATGAACAAGATGTGCTTTAACTGCAGACTTTCAGCTTTAATTTGAGGGTATTTACATCCAAATCAGGTGAACGGTGTAGGAATTACAACAGTTTGTATATGTGCCTCCCACTTTTAAAGGGACCAAAAGTAATGGGATAATTGGCTGCTCAGCTGTTCCATGGCCAGGTGTGTGTTATTCCATCATTATCCCATTTACAAGGAGCAGATAAAAGGTCCAGAGTTCATTTCAAGTGTGCTATTTGCATTTGGAATCTGTTGCTGTCAACTCTCAATATGAGATCCAAAGAGCTGTCACTATCAGTGAAGCAAGCCATCATTAGGCTGAAAAAACAAAACAAACCCATCAGAGAGATAGCAAAAACATTAGGTGTGGCCAAATCAACTATTTGGAACATCCTTAAAAAGAAAGAACGCACCGGTGAGCTCAGCAACACCAAAAGACCCAGAAGACCACGGAAAACAACTGCGGTGGATGACCGAAGAATTCTTTCCCTGGTGAAGAAAACACCCAGCACAACAGTTGGCCAGATCAAAAACACTCTCCAGGAGGTAGATGTATGTGTGTCAAAGTTAACAATCAAGAGAAGACTTCACCAGAGTGAATACAGAGGGTTCACCACAAGATGTAAACCATTGGTGAGCCTCAAAAACAGAAAGGCCGGATTAGAGTTTGCCAAACAACATATAAAAAAGCCTTCACAGTTCTGGAACAACATCCTATGGACAGATGAGACCAAGATCAACTTGTACCAGAGTGATGGAAAGAGAAGAGTATGGAGAAGGAAAGGAACTGCTCATGATCCAAAGCATACCACCTCATCAGTGAAGCATGGTGGTGGTAGTGTCATGGCGTGGGCATGTATGGCTGCCAATGGAACTGGTTCTCTTGTATTTATTGATGATGTGACTGCTGACAAAAGCAGCAGGATGAATTCTGAAGTGTTTCGGGCAATATTTTCCGCTCATATTCAGCAAAATGCTTCAGAACTCATTGGACGGCGCTTCACAGTGCAGATGGACAATGACCCGAAGCATACTGCGAAATCAACCAAAGAGTTTTTTAAGGGAAAGAAGTGGAATGTTATGTAATGGCCAAGTCAATCACCTGACCTGAATCCGATTGAGCATGCATTTCACTTGCTGAAGACAAAACTGAAGGGAAAATGCCCCAAGAACAAGCAGGAACTGAAGACAGTTGCAGTAGAGACCTGGCAGAGCATCACCAGGGATGAAATCCAGCGTCTGGTGATGTCTATGCTTTCCAGACTTCAGGCTGTAATTGACTGCAAATGATTTGCAACCAAGTATTACAAAAGTGAAAGTTTGATGGATGATTGTTAATCTGTCCCACTACTTTTGGTCCCTTAAAAAGTGGGAGGCACATATACAAACTGTTGTAATTCCTACACCGTTCACCTGATTTGGATGTAAATACCCTCAAATTAAAGCTGAAGGTCTGCAGTTAAAGCACATCTTGTTTGTTTCATTTCAAATCCATTGTGGTGGTATATAGAGCCAAAAAGATTAGAATTGTGTCGATGTCCCAATAATTATGGACCTGACTGTACATGTAAGACTTATGTAAGAGGATTTGTTTCATGTCTGTGTATCATCTGAGGCTGTTCACTTCACTGGGTGTATGTGAGGGTTTACATTCACTTTAACATACATCACTGCTGAAATGTGAGCCTTGCCTTAAAGTATGAGTGCACTTATCCATTTTTCCCATTTTTCTAAACAAAACTAGCCCACCCTCCCCAGATGCCTACTTACCTAAATTATCCTGCACTGAGAATCTTCAGTGTGCTCACTCCACCTGCAAAAAAGCTCCCCATAAATTCTATTCTATTGGGTGGTGTCCTTAGGCTAGAAATGGTCAGGAGATGGTCAGGTGCAGCCAGAGCACCAAGGACTTTCAGCGCAGGCTATAAACAAAATATTAGACCATAACTGTCACATTGAGGTAAATAGGCATCAGGGAGAAAAGAGAGTAGGCTAGTTTCTGTCTAAAGAAAGGGTAGGTACATTTTGGTTTAAGGTAATAGTATTTTAAGTTGGTCGTATGTTATTTTATCATTATATCAGCGTGTCATCTAGTTCTGGGAGGGCATCCATAGATATCCTTCCAGAACCAAGCCCCTGTGCGCCCACTGGGGCATGCTGCTGGAGTGCTCTGTGTTCAGGGTAAAGGGCCAATCACATCAGCCCTTTACCATGTAATCACCAAGGACTTTCAGCGCAGGCTATAAACAAAAAATGAGACCATAACTGTCACATTGAGGTAAATAGGCATCAGGGAGAGGAGAGAGTAGGCTAGTTTACGTCAGAAAAAAGGGTAGGTACATTTTGTTTTAAAGTATTAGTATTTTAAGTTGCTGGTATGTTATTTTATCATTATATCAGCGTGTCGTCTAGTTCTGGGAGGTCATCTATAGATATCCTTCCAGAACCACGCCCACATGCGCCCGCTGGTGAAACTTTGTCTCTCAGGACCAACAACGTCCCAGCCACCTCTGTCTACACACCTGCTCTAAGGCTTCTCTGTGGCTGCGCCATGGTGGTTATCCCGTGCGGACCTTTGTGAGGGCTGTTCAGAGCCCAGGTGGGGTTCATCGTTTCTTCGATGGACAAACAGCTGCAACTTTACTTTCCTATGCAAACCTTGTTTTAAAATATTTCTCTACAATCCAATGTCGAATGTATTCATACCTTCTCCTATAACGCCTCTGAGGAAGGGATATTTTTCCTGAAACAAGTCAGGCTAATGGAGGAAATTTACGTTCATTGGAATTTGTAACAATGTATCATGTGAAAGCATTTCCTTGTTGTTTCATATAAAATGTATTGTACAAACTGCTGCCATATTTGTCATTACACATACGTTTTAACCAGTTTTCTAAATAAATGATATTTTATGATATATGTATTTCTTGTTGTTTGCCCATAAAAACCCAGTGTACTGGGGGGTACTTGTGTCCCTTCTTAGGGTCCTTATACAATGCTCCCGCTGGTGCATCCAGCCGGAGCGCTCTGTGTTCGGGGTAAAGGGCCAATCACATCGGCCCCTTACCATGTGATCATCTGTGTGCAATCACAGCTGATCACATGTAAACACACTTGCTGGTTATCGGCATACCCTTCCTCACAAGCTGTCAAAGTGTGCGGAGGTCAGAGCTGGTAACCGGCAATTGTGACAGCGGAATTTTACATTGATAATCAGGGCACTGGTCATCAGTGTCCTGATTATCAGTGCAGCCCCAACAGTGCCAATCAATGTCAATCAGTGCTGCCGATCAGTGCCCATCAGTTATTAGTTAGTTATTATTTCAGATTTTCGGGTTTTCGAATTTTCGGATTTTCATTCTTTTGAATTTTCAGAATTTCATTCTTATTTTCGGATTTTCAAATTTCCAAATTTTTTACTGTTCAAATTTACGCAATTTTGAATTTCTGAAATTTTGAATTTCCGAAACTTCAAATTTCTGAAATTTCGAATTTCCGAATTTGAATTTTCGAAATTTCGAATTTCCCAAATTCTGAATTTCCGAAATTTCGAATTTTCGAAATTCTGAATTTACGAAATTCTGAATTTCTGAAATTTCTAATTTTTGGAAATTCAAAATTTGGAAATTCGAAATTCGGAAATTCAGACCTGGCAGGTGTTGTTGAATCCTAGACACTAATATTTTGGTGAACAGTTTGAGATCAATATTCAGAAGAGATATCAGTCTGTAACTGCCACAAGAAGTAGGGTCCTTACCCTCCTTGGGAATTACTGATATGTGTGCCTGTAAGGTGTCTCTAGTAAAGGACGCTCTTGACCCCAGCGCATTAAACATGCTGACCATATACTGTCCAATGGAGGGTACCAGTGTTTTATAGTACTGTATAGTCAGACCGTCGGGTCCTGGAGCTTTACCCACGTTGGCCACCCCTACTGTTTTTTGAAGTTCTTCTGTCGTGATGGGGTCTTCCAATGCCTCCACCACGGAAGTGGGTAATTGGGGCATCGCAGGAGAAGTCACATAATCCTCAATTTGCTCTTGGGAAGTGTTCTGCAAGTTATACAGGGAGGCATAGAATGACTTAAATTCCTGCGCAATTGATTTGGACAACGTGAACTTGTGTCTGATAGGGGATATAATGTTAGGAATGTAAGTCGCTATTTTTTGTTCCCAAAGAGATTTAGCCAGCATTTTACCACATTTATTTCCGGATTCATATGAGATTTTCTGGCAAACTTGTAAGGCCACCTTCACCTTAAAGTGTAATAAATCGTTAATTTGTTTGTGTACAGTCATGAGTTTGCTCTCTAATGATGATGATGGGACATGTTTGTTGCGAGATTCTAGAACGTGTAAGTCCCTCAAAAGAGAAGTCAGCTGCAATGAGTGTTGTTTCTTTATTCAGGAGCCATGTTTGATAAGCACCCTGCGAATCACTGCCTTATGAGCTTCCCAGAAACTGCAAGGATCACTTTCAGGAGTGGCGTTGGTTTGAAAATAAAAACCCATTCCTTCAATGACCTCCATCAGGACTTCCTTGTCCTGAAGTAGGCTTTTGTTCAGTTTCCACATCCTAGTTTTGGATGAGAGAGCATCCATAAGTGCATAAGACAAAATCACAGGGGCGTGATCCGACCAGGTAATGGATCCAATAGAGGAATCCAAGACTGCGTGTGGTATCATGAAATAATCTATGCGTGAGTATACTCTGTGGGACGAAGAGTAGAACGTATAGCCCTTTTCACCAGAGTGTAGCAGACACCAAACATCCACTAGTTGAGCTTTATGGAAGGATTGCGCAATACGCTTGCAGGAAAAAGGGGGGGGGGGGCGGAGGAAAACCTAGAAGAGGACTCAGCAAACTCGAGAAGCCTTTCCAGGGTACGAGTAATGAAAACATCTTGTTGGCTATTAGGGACATAGAAAGTAGCCCTATCGTACCAATCGTGCCTTTGAGAAACAAGAAGCGTCCGCGAGAATCAATAAGAGTATGCAAGCATGCCCATGGTACTTTTCCCGATATAACAATGGATACACTTTTTGATTTGGCAACCGGATTGGTAGAGTGATATGTCACAGGGAAGAACCTATTTCTAATTATGGGGAGTTTGTCATCCCGAAAGTGGGTTTCCATAAGAAATGCAATATCTGCATGCAAATGTTTCAAATCATGTAACTGTATTTGTCGCTTTTCGGGGATGGTAAGTCCCTTAGCATTAAATGATAGCACTCTGATAGTATCCATCTGTGTGTATAGGGGGGAGGGAAGGGGATTAGGGTAGGGAAAGACAAAGAAG
Source organism: Aquarana catesbeiana (assembly GCF_042186555.1). Classification (NCBI taxonomy): domain Eukaryota; kingdom Metazoa; phylum Chordata; class Amphibia; order Anura; family Ranidae; genus Aquarana; species Aquarana catesbeiana. The sequence continues at coordinate 392,985,601 of NC_133328.1, forward strand.
GAGGACCACGTTAGTGGGGGAGATAAAGATCAGACACAAGAGGTAACGTAAAGAGAGAAAACAGAAGAAAGGGAGAAGGAGAAAAAAGTGTAAAGTAGAGGAAGGAGGCAGAGAAAGAAACAGAGGTTGTGGTCAGTAGAGCACAGGTGTCCAGGTGTCTAATGTAATGGCAAACTATTGCCAATACGCTCCCCAACACGAAGCTGGTTATCGAGAGTGGGTCTATGTGGGGACAAGGTTAGAGAGAGCAATGAGAGAGGCTCCTGACTCTCCCTAACCCCCCCCCCTGCTTTGTGCAATGTGAACAAGGAAAAAATAAAAAGCATATATCATAACTTAACAAATGACAATTAGGCATATAACATTAATATTCATATTCATATTCAGCCCAAAAGGTTCAGCCCTTCAATGGTAAGACATGTCAACATTTTAATCGATAGTTATTATGACATCAGTTTTATTTAGAAATTGTGGATTGTGGAGTAGACTGAGGGACACTAATTAAAACAGAAGGAGAATAAGAGAAACGGTGTCACAGGATGGAGAGGAGCATTCTGACTTAGAGGGTACGAGGAGGGATATGAATCCCCACCTCCCAATATCTCTGGGGATAAGCAGTGTAATTCCCCACCTTGATGGTAAATTTTGTTTCTCCCAATGGGAGGGTCGGGCACAGCCGTGTCCGAGTCCCACCCATAACCTAAAGGCATGGCCAGGGAAAGATCACCCACATCCATCTCCCAGCTAGGTGATCATGTAGGTGTAGTGCCCTGCTCCTGTTGATCAGGCGCTTATATGTCAATTTAGTGGGTTATCTGGTTAATATATGATACAGATTTAATCTATGGCTAAATTAGCCTCTGTTCCAGCATTGGCTGTGTTGTGTGCAGTTTCACACTGTTGCCTGTAGGTGTAGTTGTCACCACAGGCCGATGTTGAAAAGCAACAGGCTGAAGTGTATTGAGTGCTCTTCTTTCTCAGAAGCAACTCGGCAGAGATGGCCCACTGCTATGCATTCTGGGAGAGGGTACTTAAGGGGCAGACGCCATTTTTGGTTCTCTTTCACCTGTTGGCCCTCCTGGCCTAAAGGTATGTGACGGCTTCTTTTCAGTCTCAGAGCCATGCTGGCCCCAGGCTGCGTTACTATAAGTAGGCCCAGAGGTCGTGTGGGGCCCGCTGGTTTAGAGTTGGTCCTGTGCTGTCTGTCCTGCGGGAAGAAGCCAAGCAATTGAGAAGATCCAGGGGAGGACCCATCTTGGAGAGGACCGTGTGGAAGGCAGGTCCCAAGAGGGGCCTGGTAACTCGATTGGAGGATGCATCCTAACCTAACTTATCGCACGGTACTGCCGGGTCGGCTTAAAGGTTCTGGTACTGTGTCGCTGTTCATCTAAATCCATTACGTCATGTGGCATAGGACTGTTCATCTAATATTACATCCCGTGGCAGAGGATCATACAACAAATTTTGTTCCTTTAAAGTCTGTGGCAGAGACTTTTTGTTCGTGCGCCATTGCAGCTGCTAGGTCAGTGAGAGAGACCTATCCGGGTGGGCAAAAGATCTTTGGACTGAAGGTTTAATCGTCTCTAAGATCTTCAATCCCTCAATGATCTAAAAAGGTATTTGAATTTTCCTGCAACTCCCTTTCTACCTCTTCACAGCTACTTCTTTCAAGTTCTTTCAATAAAGCAATGGAAAATTACTAAAGTGACTGGTGCATACATTGTTGGATACAAAGCTCAACATGGACTTTAGGTTCCTGATGTGGTGAAATTACAGGTAAAGTGGTGACGGCAACAACCCAAATTATTTCAGCAGCTCCTTCAGGGGTCAGTGCTACAAATGCGGTCCTCCAAGGGAAACCATGGGCATGGTAGGGGGAAATGTTACAGGAAAGCCCCCTCCCAAATGCCTGCTATCGCTCTGGAGAGCGATATGGGAGTAAACGAGATCTATTCAAAAGAAGTGGCAGTGTCTCCATGAGAGCCATGTGGAGCTCCGCAAGAGGAAAACAGAAAGGTATCCCCACGCGGCGATCCCTTTAACTCATCAAACAGATATGGGGTAGAAAGGAGCCCCCACCACCAGAGGACGCTCCGGTACCCCAGCACCCATCCAACCTCTCAATATCTCATTCCTCAACTATATTTGTGTACCCTGTGCTTAGTACATGGCATAACCTATAGAACAAATAACATGCGTGTACTTGTCCTGGGAACATATATGCTGCAAAAAAGACATTTATACCAGGGCATGGGTAAATACTTAGCATAGGTAGGTCATGTAAACATTAAGGCACAAATCCTTTAAAAACAACAATTGGGGGGATCCAGTAGTTTGTGGAAGATGGCAGTGAATGTATCTGCTAGATTCTCCGCACCTGTGGCCTCTGGAAGACCCTTGAGCCGCAGGTTGTTCTGCCTGCTACGGTCTTCTAGGTCATCCAGGTGTAATTGGAGAGCCACAGCCGTGTCCATCTGTGTGTCCTGGGAGCTTTCCAGAGCTGCCACTCTATGTTCAAGCACCGAGAGTGAGGTCTCTCCATTATTCACCCTGTCAGAGAGAGCCTGTACATCCATCCTGACCACCTGAATGTCTTTACGGTGTGCATCCTCTATCCGGAGAATGAGGGCCTTGATCTCCATCTTGGTAGGGAGGGCTTGAAAGAGCGCTCGTATGTCAGTGTCCAGGCGTTGCAGACCCGATGGGCATGTAGGGTCAGGGGTGCCCAAAAAAGAGTCTGCTAACATCTCTCGATTCCATCGGAGGCTATGGATGAGCTCAGAGAAGCAGACCGTGCCTGTGAGACCAGGGCCCTTTGAGACGTGCCACCTGTATCCACCATCTTTCTGCCCGAGGATTTCCTCAGTGAAGGTGAGAAAAACCTATGTATTTCCCCAGTAAAGTTTTTGGAACGAGTCACCCGTGAAGTGGAGCATATCTTGTTCCTTTTAGCCGGGAGCATGCCTATGAAAACAAGCTTTTTATCCGGGCTAGGCAGGGGGAGACCAGGAGCGCATGCAATTGTTTTATCACTGGGCTTGGCTTTTAATTCTTTATTTATTTGTTTTTACGTCATACAGGGATAATTGGGGCCTGTAGGCTCCCACAAACAACAAGCAGCATGAACAAGGAGCATGGTACACATACAGAAATAAAGTCAACTTTAAAAGCACTGCAAAGAGACCAGCATACTGAGTAAAGTGTAATACGAGAACAAAGAAAATATATAAAGTCTATCAAAACAGTAGACATGCAGCTCTCTTCACCCAAGGACCCCTGAGGAGCTTATATCCCAAATATAGCTAGAGAATAGAAAGGGGGAAAAAAGGGGAAGGAGGGGGTTAGTGGAAAAAAGTGTGTGTGCTGCCCGAGTAGAGCTGTTTCAAGAAAGTCCGTGGGGGTCAAAGGCATAACCACAAAAGTAGCCTAGAATATGCCGTTATTCAGATGAGAAAGTAAATTCCGTCCAAACCGACCAAGTTTTACAAATCTGTTCCTCTCTATGGTGTGCCGCAGCCATGAGATCTTCCATTAGTTGAACTTCACTGATCTTGGCAAACCAACTCTTAATGGAAGGGGGTGTGGTTTGTTTCCAGAAGAGTAGGATACATGCCTTTACAGCGTTCAGCAAATGAAGTAATAGGAAGCGTTTGTAATATTTCAAGGACATGGGAGTATAATGCAAAAGAAAAGCGGCTGCATCCTCCTGCATCTGGACATCAGTTAACCTCTGAATCTAGTGTTTGATTTGTGATCAGAAATCTTTAAGCCCCTCACATGACCAGAAAGCGTAGAGCATGGAGCCCGTCTTCCTTTGACATCTCCAACATAACGAGGCACTCTGGGGGAACGATTGATATAAGGTTTTGGGGACTCAGCTCTGAGCACTTACATGTATAAATATGTCAAGCTCGGCTGCTCTGACCAGGGAAGAAGCTGGTCGAGCAGAGTGCAGAAGTGACAGGTCTAACGGAACCCTGATATCTCCTTAAAGAAAACCTGTCACCTGAAGGATACTTTCACATAGTAGGCTTATTGGCTCCCTTGTGATAGGGAAAAGTTAAGCTAAAAAAAAAAAGCCCCCGCACCCACATACATACGAATGAATGTGAAAACAATGTTTGTGTCACACATACTAGATATAGTTGAGAACGCCAGACCCATGATTCATAGTTAATTCTATGAGCGATCAACTAATTGATGAGCTGTAAAGGATTTGAAAGTTATCACCTATTGACAATTCTGCATAGTTTTTTGATAATCCGCAGGCAAATGCAATTTTAAAGCGTGACATATTTGGTATCTATTCACTCAGCACAACCTTATCTTTCATTGTTTATAAAAAATGCATTTTTTACTGAAAATATAGACTTGATTAAAAATAGTACTAATATTGCGTGGCATAAAACATTCCAACTACCAGCATTTTATTTTACAGGGTCTCTGCTTAAAGAAAACATATGTTTTGGGGTTTAAAGTGAAGTTTCATGTACAAAATTAGGTTAAATTAGGTTTTCTATTAATTTTTAGCTCTAGACTCCACTGTTGCTTCCCGTCATTACCAGCCACTTTGTAATGATTGCAAAAAGAGGTAGTGTGTCACACATATTCCCAGCACCCGGCATGGTTACTGATAGGGTGAAAGATCAGTCACAGTGCTACAGTAAGCATCTAGTGACTGGCATTCTGTTGGTGTTGGCAGCAAATCACTCACTGTGGAAGAACAAGATAGAATTCCTCTGCTTAAACCCATCTCCTAGAAGAAGTGAACCGTCAAATGTACATTTCTGGAACCAGTTATAGGTTACACAATACTATTTTTCTAAACTGTCAGATCTCAACAACATGAATGTCTGCTTTAAACGATAGTGCATTTTATGATTTTTGAGTGTGGATTATATATATATATATATATATATATATATATATATATATATATATATATATATATATGGACAGCCATGTTTAATCATTTCACATGTAGGTATTGCTTTCATCTTTTTAGTGATCCATCCCTGAATACAAGTCTATGAATAGGCCAACTCGCTGAGAGTCCAAGGCTGGTATCTTTTTCTAAAGGAGTTGGAAATCCTCACACATTAAATCGTGTATTTACTTTGATTACGCAATCATGTGAAAAGCAAATTACTGTTCAATTTGCCTACCTAATCATGTGCAGATAAAATGTGTAAATGGGAATTCGATTTTCAGATTAAAGTGAATATTCAAACAATTTATTGAATGAAGATTCTCAACTCTTTAAGTATATCTGCCTTGTTAAGTCAACAAAAAGTAGGTTGATACTTGGAGCAGACTTCCAGTAGAGGCAATGAGTCAGGTAATGAGTCAGTTAACAGTGAATTGAAACATGTATAGGACAGACATAGATTGATACTTAGACAAAACAGATAAAAAAAATAAAAATAAAAAATGGGAAACACTCCATTTACCACTTGGTCTTATACTGCCATCGCCTTTCTATGTTTCTATGTTTCTTAGTAGCAGGAAAAACATAATGGCCAGTTTTGTTGTTACTTTTTCAATATACAAATGGTTGTACAAACAGTTGTGATATATATATATATATATATATATATATATATATATGTACTGTGTATATAAACATTTTTTTCTTTAATATATATTATTGGATGGCAATGTTTTCCCAGTGCAATTTAGGTCAGCTTGGAAGTCAGGACAGCTAACCACTTGCCTTGAGGCTAGATTTGTTCCGACTACAACTTCAGGATGTGCTGTCTACAAGGCTGATTTACTAAAGAAGTAAAAAATGTTCACAGAAAAAAAAAAAAGGATGAAGCGATTCACTTTAATTATCCAATCATATGCAGATGAAATAAATTGCCACACTTATCTAAATGTAGTTGGAAAGGGCATTGCTAAACCTTGGCATTTGCCCCAAGTCTTCTACACAGCACTTTTTGCTGTCATTCCAGGTTTGATCTTATAGACAAACATATTTATTTGATTAAATTTGATTTAGAATTTTGAAAAAAAAAATGTTGTTCCTCTGCATAGCTGAAACTGCTACTTCCGCACACAAGTAAATGAAACAATGAGGAGTGATTTCTAAAGGAGTTGAGAATGTTCACAAAAAAACTGAGGATTCTCTTCAATTATCCAATCATGTACATATGAAATAAACAAGAATTTGCTTTTCACATGATTGGACAATTAAAGAGAATCCTAATTTTTTTGTGAACGTTCTCATCTCCTTTAGTAAACAAGCCTCATCGTCTCATTTACTTGTGTATGAATAGCAGTTTCAGCTATGCATATGTACAAAAAAAAGTTAAATGAATTCAAAATCAAATTTATTCATAGAAATATGTTTGTCTACAAGATCATACCTGGAATGACAGCAAAAATTGCTGAGTTGAACACTGGGGGAACACGCCAAGGTTTAGCAATGCCCTTTCCGACTACATTTAGATATCTGTGACAATTATTATTATTATTATTATTATAATACAGGATTTATATAGTGCCAACAGTTTATGCATCGCTTTACAACATAAGGGCAGACATTACAATTACAATACAATTTAATACAGTAGGAATCAGTGAACCCTGCTCGTTAGAGCTTACAATCTAAGAGGCACGCTATTCTATTTAGTTTTCATACAACGCTTGAGGTGATTGCTTGGACCTTGAAGAAGGGGACATACCTCGAAAGCTTGTCCTGAAAAATTGTATGTTAGTGCAATTGAAAAAAGAATCACGGACAGTACTCAAATGCTTCTTTTCATACAAAAAAATGTGGGTTTTGATGATAATCATCGTTCGCAGCTAAATCTGGTGGACAAATGTATTTTTGTTTCATCTGCATTCTTAGAATTAACACTTCACAAAAAAAGGGGGGTGTGAGAGCCCCCCGAAGAAAGCCAGCCAGCTTCCTATTGTGTGGTGTAAAGCTGTACAGTTGAGCAGAATGTGAAGAGAAGTAAGGTCAGCTGGTGAATGGTGGGGGGAGACAGGACAAGATGATAGTGGGAGGGGGGTTGGGTGGCTATGATTTATGTGAGAATGAGATGCTGGTATGACAGGTACAGTCAGAGGAATGTTATTCTAGAGGAGCTTTATCCACCCTGGATGTGCCTGGATTGGTGCAAGCACTTTCCAGAGGTCATGCAAGTCTTGGGGCTGCTCTCCTCCCCCTCTAGTCCTGCTTGAGAATGTGTGTGTGTGTGTGTGTGTGAGATGACTGCTAAGAGCAGAGGGACGGATGGCGGATCTCACACACTACAACTACAACAGCAGGCAGCCTGGGATGTTCTCTTTGCCTTCCTTTGGCTGCAGGGAGAGCTCTGTACTGCCTGGCACTGGAAGAGGCGACAAACAGAAGAAGAAATCCTTCTATTTAGTCAGGATGAAGCCTCTGAAAGAGCCCACCAACAACAACGTGTCCTTTGTCATCCACTGTCACATAGGGAAGGAGATCAAGCACATTTGCAGCAACTGCAGTCGCGGAGAAGAAGCTCGAGAGGGTGAGTAAAAAGGATGTGAGTTGGCTGTGTGTGTGCAGTTTGTCTGCATTGTCTTCCTTATGACGGTCTTCTTCTCCGGATCCCGATGCTTAGGGCAGCCTGATAGACGTAGCATCAGGGCTGACGCCACCGCTGCTCCCTTTGCAGTAGAGCAGGGGTAGGCAACCTTCGGCACTCCAGCTGTTGTGGAACTACAAGTCCCATGAAGCATTGCAAGACTCTGATGGCCACAGGCATGACTCCCAGAGGCAGAGGCATGATGGGATTTCTAGTTTCACCACCGTAGACCAAAGCTGTCTACGTGTATGTAACATTATAAGGTACATTGTGTGCAGGTGGGTCACACATGCCCTCAACTCTTTATATATGATTCCAAGAGGGCAACTGGGTTAGCCAGTGCCTATATAAAGGGCCTCATGCAATATGATGGACTAGCTGTCACCTGAAGACCCTGTGTCAAAGCTGGTGCTTACCCTGGTGGCCAAACAGAGTACATCAGATAAAGCCTTCACTTCCATAACATGGCACAATGGAGTTTGTAGCTGCTCCGTGTGCCGCGCTGCCACCCACAATCATGGTAGTTGTCATTTGTGTGGAGGGCTAATGGATTGCCATTGTTATTGCTAGTGTGGAGGGAGGGAAATGCCCTGGGGATGTGAGTTTTGAAGGTCAGAGGGAGGAGTGGTGTCTCTGGGGTACACCTCTCTATAGTGTGTGAGTTCATGTCATCACCTGCCTCACACTGAATCAAGTGGATGATGGATACCATTCTGAATTGCTACAATGAGAAGTGAAAGCTACAAAATAACCATTGATTTCTGACAAGGCAACATCCCGAAGGCTTCAGTTCCTCTGCAGAGTCAATGAGTTGTGCAGCATCTGCAGTGTAGTCTGGTTTGGTCCAGCAGGTATTCCCATGTGGTGGATCCCCTCGTTAAAAAGGCGAGAAGGCACAGAGGAGGATGGCAATCATACACAAGCCACTGGCTAATCAGTTGCGCAGTATGCTGATCATTACTGAAGTGTGAGGATTCAACTGCCTATGACAGCCAGCTCTCAGGAAACCAAGTAGAGACTTACAGAGCTACAGCCAGTAAGTGTGTGTAGTCTTTAGAGAAAAAAAATCCTCTATCCCTGGAAGGCATGCAAATAATATACTAGAAGGTATGTTTGCTAGGTTAATTGATAACAAAAAAAAAAGGAACTGAGTAAATAGTAGCATATAGCATATGCACTTTGCTTTGGGCAGCACAGTTGCCATTGGTGTGTGCAGCCTTTACCAGGTGAAACTGCAGGAGAGATCTTGAAAAATATTTAAGGTAGTAATATCATTTTTTATATATTTATTACATTGTTTTGAAATACTAGTCTTACAAAAGATTTGTACTGTTTGCAAACAGAATTTGAACCTTATCTTCATATAAACAGAAAATGAAAATATTTAAATAATTGAATAATATAATGTTAGCAATTGTAATGCCTTCTATGCTGCTCACTAGAATATATATATACAGTATCTCACAAAAGTGAGTACACCCCTCACAGTAAATATTTTATTCTATCTTTTCATGTGACAACACTGAAGAAATGACACTTTGCTACAATGTAAAGTAGTGAGTGTACAGCTTGTATAACAGTGTAAATTTGCTGTCCCCTCAAAATAACTCAACACACAACCATTAATGTCTAAACCGCTGGCTACAGTGAAAGTGAAAATGTCCAAATTACATAGTTACATAGTTAGTCAGGTTGAAAAAAGCCCATCTAGTTCAACCAAAAAAAAAAAAAAAATACAATCCCATATACACAATCCTTCACCCATAGTTGATCCAGAGGAAGGCGAAAAACCCCAGCAAAGCATGATCCAGTTGCTACAGCAGGGGAAAAAATTCCTTCCTGATCCCCCGAGAGCCAATCGGATTTTCCCTGGATCAACTTTACCTATAAATGTTAGTACCCAGTTATATTATGTACAGTTAGGAAAGAATCCAGACCTTTTGTTAAAGCAAGTCCCTTTTTTTTAAGTGCAAGTCCCTGAATTGATTGGTATCAGCCTCTTACAATCCCTTATACATCAGAGCTCAGACTGGGGGAGGGAGAGCCTGGATGGGGAACCAATCAGTTGTGCTGAAGTGCCTATGTGCCAGCAAGGAACAATAGGAGGAGAAAGCGGAGTGACAGGTCCATGAGCTCATCAGTCTGCTGCTTCACTTTTAAGACCTCATGCACACTGGACATTTAGCCATCTTTCCTGGATGCCTTTTTTCATGGCAGCAAAGTTTTGGCAGAAATAAACACCATTGAATGGTTGTTAGCTGCATTTGGGGGTGTCAAGCGCTTTGGGTGTTAATCCATTTCATTTGCCGGCATATTAACGCGCATTAACGCTCAAGCTATAAACGCGCATTTAGACACGTTTATATGTGTCAAGCATTTTATCATGTCAAAATAGCCACTGCTCCTGGATGCACTGGCTGTGGGGTTTTTTTTTCTGCCTCTAAACACCTATATGTGCATGAACACATAGGCTAAGATGCAAGGGCATTTAGAAATAGAAAAAAAAAAAATGCCAGACACCCCTAACAGCCATGTTAAAAATGTCTAGTGTGCATGAGGGCTTGCTGTCTAGTCACAGCTTGACAAAACAAATGTTAATGCCTAAGCCCAATTTGGAACTTTGACATGTGTTAGTAAACCCGTACATATCATTACAACTACTTTGTGCATCCAGGTGGATTATACCTTGTTTTTTTCCAGGACAAATTGGGCTTTCATTTGGTGGTAAATGGTCATGGATATCTCATGTTTTTTTTTTTTTTTTTTAATTATTATTATCTAAGGAAAACTGACTGGGCCAAAATGGTAAAAAAAAAAAGCATAAAAAAAAATGTAACTGTATATGTCTTGCTACTACCATAACCTACCACAAAAGAACAACCCCTTAAAATAAATTCTCCTGCCCCTGACGATCGCAGCAATACCACATTTGTGTATGTTAGTTGTTGTTTGTACTCGTGGAACAGCCCAGAAACAATAGTGCGCATTTTGCTTTTTTTTATCCTACCTAAAATACACTGACGCTGACATTAACTGACACTGATAATAATATAAAAAAAAACCTTGCCAAAAAAATACTGACCCTGACCTTGACCTTTGACCCTCATCTTTGACCTAAATACTAACTCTGGGGCTGACCTAGATCAAACCTTGATCTAGGTATTTTTTATTTATTTTTTATTAAATTATTATTATCATTTTTTCTACACACACTTTTTTTTTTCTATCTCTGCAAGGACAGAGAATGATACAATGTATCTGTCTCGTCCATTCACAAAGACGGAAAAGTCAGGGCGGGCTTCACAGTGACTGATCACTGTGCTAGCCAATCAGAGGCTATCACAGAGATCAGGTGACCCGGAATGGGATGTTCTGGGTCCCGATTGTTAGAACGGGGCCCGGGGCTCTGAGTGAGAACCCGGTCTCTGTGCTGGGAGTGCAACATGCGGCACGCTCCCAACACAAAGGGAGATATGCAAATATACAGCCCCACGGAAAAAAAGCCCAGTCCAGTATGGCTGCATATTTCCATACAGTCACGTGAAGGGGTTAAGGGTATGAATAAGGTCCAGGAGGGCAGTATTTTTAATATAAAGCACAGATATAAAGCACGGGGACATGGCCTCAAACTAGCAGGAAGAAAGTCAAAATGAATTTAATCTTAGAAAGTATCATTTTACAGAAAGGATAGTTGATGTTTGGAATAGGCTTCCAGTAGAAATGGTAAGTCAGTCAACAGTAAGTGGCTTCAAACATGTTTAGGATAAACATAGATCTATACTCGGACAAAAAAGTTAGAAATAGAAAATGGGACAGACTCAATGGACCACTTGGTCTTTTATAGCCATCTGTCTTCTGGGTTTCTCCTTCGGAAAATGCTTTCATTTCGGATAAGGTAGGGAAGGTTTGAAACAACCGTCAGACTTTCATTGCCACCTGTGACTCCACTGGGGATTTTTAATTTCTCTGTTGGTCCTAAGGATTGCTTTCACACGGACCGAATGTAAAGATGAATCAAAAATTTTGAGATGGCACCAGAAAAGGATTAGATTGAAAATCTTCCAGTGGGGACCCTTGCTCCTGTAAGAACTCTCCAAGAGACGATTTTCCTTGCTTTGTTGAAATCTCCTATCACTTCCTATTATGTTTTGAGACAAGTAAAGAAAATATGCCCAATATGACAAAGAAAAAGAAAACTGGCCAGGGGGTTAACCATTCACTACTTTATGCAAAACAAAAAAATGCTTTGGCTTCAGATTTGGCTTCAGTGGTTCTAAAGGCCGAAGGTTTTTTTTTTTTCTTCATGCATGTAGCTTCTCCCGAGACCCCCCAGTACTTATGAGTGATGTGCATTAGAGCCTCCGCTCTCCCGAGACTCTGCCTCCTCATTGGCTGAGACACAGCAGTGGGAGACATTGGCTCACAGTCTATAACAGCCAGGGAGGAGGGGGGTGGTGGGATTGAGCCATGCTCTGTGTGTCCCATAGACACACAAAGGTGGCTCAGGACTGAGCACACTTCAGTGCCCCCATAGCAAGCAGCTTGCTATGGGGGCACTCGGCAGGAGGAAGGAGACTAGAGCACCGGTGGGGGACGCAAGAAGAGGAGGATCGGGGCTGCTTTGTGCAAAATTATTTCACAGAGCAGGTAAGTATAACATGTTTGTTATTTTTAAGGAGGTTCAGGAGGGGTGAAGCTAAACTTTATTTTTTGGAGGAAATGCCAAGATTAGAATTTCATTTCAGATGTTCTTATCTCTGGATTTGCTGATCATTTTTTAATTGCAGTTTACCCCGAACGTAACCTCTACATATGGATTTTCCATTATGTGCTCAGCTTGAATTGACCAGGTTTGTGGTCGGTTTTGTTATTTTTATTATATATTATATAGATTTTTTTTTTCTCTGGCCAGAGGCCAATGTGAGTGGGTCTTTGTTATGTACTAGACAGTATGACAGCTCTGTATAAATGCTGGAAATAAATACCTTTCTATGCGCTTCTGTTTCTGTCATTATTTTAAATCACTATGACCTGACAAATAGCAGTGTTCTTGGTGATGGATGATCTAGTTTTAGCATAGGATAACATTATGTGCAGCATTATAGTTTTTGAATGATGCATTTGCACAGTTCTTGTGAATATTTAACTTCCTATTGATTTTTGTGGTTCATATTTATTTTACATGTGTGACCTTAGCTGAAATAGTGTTTATTGCGGCCTTTTATTTTTTTGTCAAACTGTTATTAATACATTTTCACCAAACGTAGCGAATAAGAGAAAGCTAATGATAATTACACTTAGGAAAGAATGCCCAATCATGTGCAAGGAAAAATGAAAACTAAAAAAAAAACAGGATTTTTAATCTAATATAAATGGATGATCTGAGTCAGCACACTCCATCTCATTAACTAGGCTAAGCGAGGTCTCTTTCAGACAGGTGGTATCGGGCGGCAAAACCAAGTAGCTGAGCTGTATTTTTACTGCACCTCCCAGCCACCCATCTGAACTGTAAAAATAACAGCTGGACAGGGCTGTTCATATGCTGTGGCCATAGTACTTGGCTTCACAGAGTTTAAAAAGCGGCTCCACCTGTCAGATGCCCCCTAAAAAGCGATTTCATTACTGATTGCCCTTCAGAGGGCACCAGATTTCACAGTGAGTATAAAAGAGCCCTAAAAATGTATCTTGTGATCAAGTGAATTTTTACTTAACTTAGAGGATGAGGTGAGGGTCTGCTGAATTTTGGACACCCTACCTTGCATGAAATGCCGTGGAATATCATAGTGAGCAGAACTTATTTTGGTTTCTGTTCTTTTTATCTTTTCTCTTCTCCCTTCCTTTGTCTTTTCCTTTATTCCTTTCTATCAGTGTTTGTTTTTTTATCTCCTTTGAGTACTGCTCATCCCTAGGTAAAGAGACAGATTATCAGCCTGTTGATTGGCCTATAGTACTAGACACAACCAGTTAGTTAGTACCCTCTGGCTCCTCTATTGTCTGCAGGCCAGATTTAGACTTTAAGGGACCTGGGGCACCTCAGGTTTGTGGGACACTAACACACATGATTTAAAGCTGGACTCCAGGAATTGAACAAATTCTACCATTGCATAGCTCAAATGACCACCCCCAGCAGCACAAGGATTAAATTCTTGTTTATTCTAGGAGAGCAGGAATAAGCTGCCCCAGCAAGCTCCAGTACTATCCTCTTCTTCCCAAAGCTACATGCTGTGGGCCATGACATTCAGCTCAGGGCTATTAAACCTGAATTGCATGTGGAGGAGGTGAGCATGTGACCACGGCTTAGAGCACCTTAGGGAAGCAGTAGCACTGGACCAATTGCATGGATGGAGGAAGCTTGCTGGAGCCAGGAATAAGGTGTTACACTTTATCCCTGTAACCCTAGACTGAACAAGCATTTTAATACTGCAAGGGTACATTCTGTCTTATTCTCGGAATTCAGCTTTAAATCACCAAATTTACACATGAAAGTCCATTTACTGCATACCATTAGAATTGGCAAGTTGTACATACATAAAAAGGTTAAATGAGTTATACAGTATATGTCTAAAGTAAGTGCATGTACAGTATACCTGTAAATACATGTGAGCAAAACTCTAAAGCGGCGTATACACGGGCGGACTTTTCGACCGGACTGGTCCAACGGACCGAGTCCGGCAGACAATCCGATCGTGTGTGGGCTTCATCTGACCCTGAGAGGACTTTTTCTGTCAAAAGTCTGACGGACTTTAGATTTAGAACATGCTTCAAATATTTACGTCGTAACTCCTCCGGACCCAGAAATACACTCGTCTGTATGCTAGTCCGACAGACAAAAACCGACGCTAGGGCAGCTATTGGCTACTGGCTATGAACTTTCTTATTTTAGTCCGGTGTACGTCATCACGTACGAATCCGTCGGACTTTGGTGTGATCGTGTGTAGGCAAGTCCGTTCGTTAAAAAGTCCGTTGGAAGTCCGTCAAAAGTCCGTCAAAACTCCGTCCGTGTGTATACGGCATAAGTAGATTTTTAGGTAAGATTAAATACAAAGAAAATAGCTATACTGCTATGCACTCTTTAGTTTTCATAGATGACTAAGCTGACTCAACAATTTATTCAATATCCAAGCATTTGGTTTAGTGTCTCAATGATATTCACACATTTTTTTAAAAAACATGACACAATTGTAGTGATATAGACTTTCAAGTCTGATCAGACAAATTTACATTTTACGATCCCCTGTGGGTAACTGCTTTGGCCCCTTTTGATATGTAAAATGCAACTTGTCTGCCAGCTGTGTTAAGCCCCATACACCCCTGTGTACACATTAAAAAAACTGTGTAGAATATCCTACATAAATCGGCCAACAATGATGACATTATGAGGTAGCACGCACTCAATGGTGACCCTAGGGGGGGGCCAGAGGGGGCCCTGACCCCCCCTCAACATTATGCTGTGCCCCACCATGTGCCCCCCCCCCCCAAAAAAAAAAAAAAAAATTTTTTTTTTTTTTACAAAAAATCAATGTCTAAGAGGGAGAGAGTCCCCAGTCAGCTCCTGCGGGTGATTCCTCCCCCCTCCCCTGCTCGCTGACACTGCATAATGCGAGCGTTCACACAACCACGGCCGCCTGATCTGCTCCTTCACCTGCATCCTCATTGGCAGGGAGAAGAGCGAGTTGCAGGAAGGACTCCACCAGGACTTTCAGTTACTGAAAAAACAGACTGATTTCTCCCGTCCTTAGGACAAGAGGACCAGCCTGTAAATTCCAAGAGATGCCAGACCAGAGCTGTCAATAGCAGGGGCAGGACAGCAAGAGGAGGCTGGGGAACCATACAGTGGCAGAACACCAGGGCCCGGAGGCAAGACAACCTTTGCAACCCTGATGGTTCTCCCACTGCTTTGGATCCTTATATTTTCTTGATATGCTGGTGACATATATCTCTTGTTTTCTGCCACCCTGGGGGACCCCAATACAGTAGGAAGGGAGCTCACTGCAGAACATGTGAAAGGGCCCGTTGTGGGGTCGTAGTAAAGGGCCCCAGGATATATATATATATATATATATATATATATATATATATATATATATATATATATGCATTTTATAGTTGCCCCCCTACTTTTGTCCCTGTCCCCCCATGTGCCCCCCCTAAATTTGAAAGCTGGAGACGCCACTGCACGCACTCACACATGCAGTTGTAGGTTACCTTCTTTAAGGGCATAAACGCTCTATGCATAGTTCACTTATGAGCCGCCAAAATTTGTTTAAAACGGATACAATGTGCTAGAGTAAAAAAAAATCACAAAAAAATACAGGTAAAATATTTCTTCCCAAGATAAATTTTAATAAAAGAAACAAAATTGTTATATTTTTGCAATGAGCGGAGTCCAAAACAATTGTCCCTTTCGCCCCCTTATAAATCCAGCACTACTTTGGGCTACTTGGCCGGAGACCTGAATCCTGTGCCACAGTGTTACTGTGGGGTTAAAATAATATGCTAAGTGACATAAAAAAATATATTATATAATAATGCAGCTGGTGTGTGATATATAATAATAGAATGCTGCTTCTTTATATAACAATAGCTTTGTAATATAATTTGCTGCTACTTGGTGATATAATATGCCCCTGCTGATATTTCTAATTGACTGATTCTAGGAGATACATTATGTTAGTATAAGTGAGAATTATCTGTTACTCAGTAATGTAATATATTTTATGGTTATACTACATTGCACCAATGCTCTGTGATGTATACTAACGCTGGGACATGTATTGCTGTGTGATATGATTGTCTACTGCTGTTCTGCAGCAAGGATATATATTATTTTGCTGCATTATGGTATGTGCTGTTGCTGCTGGTGAAGTGTACCTGCTAAACATTTTTATGTATTGCTGTGTGCCATAATGCTTGCCACACTGATACACTGCTGCTTGTTGATTATACTGCTACTATATAATCTAAAGTTGTTTGGTGACAAAATTTGCTATTGCATACTGATATATAAAATTGGTGGATGATACACTATTCAGTGATATCTCCTCAATAGGGTCTGTACTATAGGTAGATATGCTAGAGCAGCAGTCTTTAAACTGTGGCCCTTTTTTTTACTTCATCCAGCCCTTGGGGCACTATTCCATCCACTGACACCAACGATGGGGTAGAATTGCTTCCATTGACACCAATGATGGGGCAGAATTCCTTACACTGACACCAATGATGGAGCAGAATTCCTTACACTGACACCAATGATGGGGCAGAATTCCTTACACTGACACCAATTATGGGAAATAATTCCTTACACTGAAACCAATGATGGGGCAGAATTCCTTTCACTAACACCAATGATTGGGCAGAATTCCTTACACTGACACCAATTATGGGACATAATTCCTTACACTGACACCAATGATGGGGCAGAATTCCTTTCGCTGACACCAACAATGGGGCAGAATTCCTTCCGTTGACACCAAAAATGGGGCCTTATTCCTCCCTCTAACACCAAAGATAGGACATTTTCTACTCCCACTGACCCTAGTCCAGCCCCACCTGAAGTCTGAAGGACAGTAAACCGGCCCTTTGTTTAGAAAGTTTGGAGACCTCTATGAAAGAGTAATAGGCTATAGGCACTGTATGCACATAGAAGGTTTGTTACTTCATATGGCAATTGTGAGCTAAAAGATCTTTCACTATTTAACCATTCATACCCCTAAAACCATATCTACATTTTGATTATGACCACACGTCTCCATAATATGTAAAATACACTGCCATTAATGCCATGTGTCTTTGTAAACAACTTGGTTCTTTGGCTATTTCTATACTTTGAATCATTGTCATGTTCCCTTGCCTAAGTTGATTTTGGGTTACAAATTTCCTGATACAATCTGAAATTCATTGGTTCTTCAATGACTGAAAGCTGTCAGTGTTTTGAGGCATCAAAGCAGCCTTAGTCTAGTATTCTCCTTCCATCGTGCTTCACAGTTGAGATAAAGTTTTCATGCTGCTATACACTGTTATAGTTATAGTTATATATATATATAGTTATAGTTATAGTGTCTCCAACATTCAGGCACATGTTAAAATATTTTAGGATCTGGCTGAGACCATTCCCCCTCAGCATTCCATACCAGAGCCATTCTGAACAAATGCAACAATGCTTAGTTCCATGATGCAGTAGGAGTATTAGGCAGTGCTGTCAGTCAACATGTATTGGTAGTGGTTCGGTTTCAAATCTTGGACTGCAAATTAGTCTTTCTTCTAATTTAAAGGAAGCCTGTGTGGAGAAATATAAATGCTACAACTGCAGACTTGACCTTATAAAAATGCTAGCTACCTGGCTGCTCTGCTAATCAACTGGTTTCACTACTTTGTGTATCATTATTTATTAACCTGGAACAAGCGCACAAGTACTTGTAATAAGTCTTGACATTGTTATGTTTATGTATATTAGTGATTCGAAAAGCAGTATAGTTGAAGGATCAGGCACAAGTCTCAATTATTTAGCTACTTCACAAGGGGATCTGTAATGGCAGTCCTGTATTTCTCTTGGCACATGATTACTTTTTATATATGTTAGAATGTTTTTGTTTTTTGCAGTTATGCCCTGTACACACGACTGGTTTTGCCGTCGGAATAAACTCTGAAGGTTTTTACGACAGAGTTCTCATGGAATTCCACTCAAGTTGTCTTTTTTTTTTTTTTAACAGAAGAGTTTTTTATTTTTTCCTTAACACAAAGAAAAACAAGACAGTACATCATTGTAAGAAACATACAGAGGATCAGACATGAGGTGATTAGTTAGATGACATTAATAATACACGTGTAGGTGTTAAATTATTCCTACTGGGTGGTATACTATTTATTAGAGTTATCAGGTGTAACCAAATAAATATTGCAAGATCCATGCTATACCAGGGACGGTCCCTTGAGATCACCTCGAGACGGGAGCAGACATATCACTCCAGCTCACAGTAGGGCTCCCAGCCCCGGGGGGGGGGGGGGAGCAGGGGGGGGCGGGGGAACAACCCCCATTCCCTGGTCAAGTCATATAGTATGAGACCCTGAGATCAAGGAGGAGGTGTAACCCGAGGCCCTCCCGACGAGAGGAGCGAGCCCCCCCAGCGAACAAGTACACTGGTAGACGCACTCCCGACACCGGTCTAGCCACAAGCATCAATCCCACTCGACCATACTTTATCATATTTCTGTGGGCAGTTCCTGCTCTCATAAGTTATACGGTATAATGGTAATACATTGTTTATCGCCTTTTGCCATGCTTCTTTAGTTGGGGCCTCTTTTTGTTTCCATTTAAGGAGTATTTCCCTTCTCGCATAGAATAGCGAGTATGTTAGGCATAGTTTAGTATAACGGTCCCCTTCTAAGTCTTCCAAGTGGCTCAGTAGGAAAGTCAATGGGTCTAGTGGTATCTTAACTCCACATACTTTCTCCAGAGTGTCCGCGACCGACCTCCAGAAGGGGTGAAGTTTGGGACAGGACCAGACCATATGATAGAAGGTGCCCGTGTCTAGTTCGCATCTGGTGCAGTTAGGGCTAAGAGCAGGATAAATCTTCACTAGGCGTATAGTAGGCCCTGTGTATAAATTTCAATTGGATAAATCTATCTTTAGCTGCGATCATAGAAGGTATGAACGTAGTTAGACACTCCTCCCATTCCTCCTCGCCTAAGGAAGGAATATCCCCCTGCCATTTGGTCAGTGATCTGTTATTCTTAACCTCATGGGACACTGTTAGGTAAAGGTATAAGGAAGAAAGGGGTTTGTCCAGTATCCCCAAGGTCAGAAGACGCTCGATGGAATCAGGCTCCAATGTCACCCGGGAGGGGAATTGGGCTCTTAGTGCGTGTTGTAACTGCCAGTATCTAAATAGGAAAGTCCTCGGTAGATTATAAGCTGCTTGTAGTTCGCGAAATGAAAGTATAACCCCCCGAGGCATGACGTGCTTTATTTTAGTGATACCCCTCTTGGCCCAAATTGCCGGGTCCGGGACAGTAAAGAGATGGGGGAGCATGGGGTTGGCCCATAGTGGGGTATGCGGGGAGATGTGTGTCTGCTCTATGAGGGATGCTCTAGATGATTTCCACACCTGAATTGTGGTTTTCATAGTACTTGTCACTGCCCTCGGTCCCCTGTACGGGAGATTAGATAACGCTGCCACTCAAGTTGTCTTACATACAACACGGTCACACCAAATTCCGACCATTCAGAATGCGGTGACGTACAACACGTACAACGGGACTAGAAAACGGAAATTCAATAGCCAGTAGCCAATAGCTTCTGTCTCGTACTTGCTTCAGAGCATGGGTCGTTTTTGGTGCGTCGGAACAGCATACAGACGAGCGTTTTTTCCAATAGTAATTTGTTCTGTCAGAAAAATATAGAACATCCGTCTGAATTTTCGACAGAAAAAGTCAGATGGGGCATACACACGGTCGGAATATACGATGAAAAGCTCCCATCGGACTCTTTCTGTCGAAAATTCCGCTTGTGTGTACACGGCATTAGTGGTTTGAAATGTTTTTAATCTTGCTTTTCCTCATGATATTATGAGATTATGGCAGTGGGTCCACCAGTCCTGTTCATTTTGGAGGAATTATCGAGCCCCAAATGCCCCATATTGTTTATGCACATAGGGTGGTAAAAGGAGAGAAAAAGAATAGTCCACAGCTGCACTGAAAAAGGATTTTGAAAATAAAGTTTGGGCTCTGGTTATTAGGTAAGTCATCACGTGTACAGCTGCAGTAATGGTACAAAGGCAATTCCTGGACACCTCCATTTTTCAGATCATGTTACTGGGAAATGAAGCTATATTCTATACAGCAGCAACTGTACACATTTGCTTTTAAAGTTCAAAATATCCCCCCACCACATCCTATGCTTTTCTGCTTGCTTTCTTGCTTAACCCACTTCTCCACATTTTCTTTTCCCCACTCTTATGCCGCGTACAAACGGTCGGACTTTTCAGCTACAATAGTCCGACAGCCCGTCTGACAGACTTTCCACAGACTTTCGACGAACTTTTGGCGGACTTTCAACAGACTTTCTAATGACCGGACTTGCCTACACACGATCACACCAAAGTCCGACGGATTTGTACGTGATGACGCACACCGGACTAAAATAAGGAAGTTGATAGCCAGTAGCCAATAGCTGCCCTAGCGTGGGTTTTTGTCCGTCAGACTAGCATACAGACGAGCGGATTTCTGGGTACGGCGGAGTTACGACGTAAAGATTTGAAGCATGTTCCAAATCGAAAGTCCGTCAGATTTGCGACTGGGAATGTCCGCTGAAGGTCTGGTGAAGCCCACACACGATCGGATTGTCCGCCAGATTTGGTCCGTCGGACAAGTCCGGTCGAAAAGTCCGACCGTGTGTACACGGCATTATTCAATCTTACCTGTCTTTCACTCTTCTATGATTAAGGTTTCTGTTTCTAGTAACTGAATTTATATTATTCATATTTTTGGAAATCATCAAATCATAATGTATGAGAACTTTTCGTTTCACAAAGTCATTATGTATTGTTAAAGTGGAAACTAAACTGAAAGAAAAAAAATCACCTCCTCATTCTAAATACCCTTGCCAGTCACTGTCATCTTCTTCTTGGCTATTTTTGAGTGCAGGGTTTTCGGTTGCTTAATTGGCTGGTGGCTGAATGAGATCATTCCGCACATGCTCAAGAGAGTCCATCATTCCGGCACAGCTGGAGTTTGCTGCTAATGCACAGTGAGCTGTGCATGCGCAGCTCAGTGTACATTCAATAGAGGAATGCAAGCAGGCAGGTTAGGTGTTTGTTATTGCAGAGGAGACATTGCATGTTACATTTAGCTCCGCTTTAATGCAACCTAGAACCTCCAGTTACAGTTTATGACTTTTCATAAAGTTGGTACTAATTTTAAGTTTCTTACTATTCATATTTGCTGTTGACTTGCTATTTACTGTATGGACACATTGGATTCTTTTATTTGGATGTCAACCCTGTTGATTTGGTAATCCTATAAAAAAAAATTGTATAAGAAGTTCAAAATAACACTAATTAAGAATACATTTTCTACATGCTAAGCAAACTTTGGGCCAAATCCAGGAAAGGTTAATGCTGTGATTCTGTTAATAGCTGTAATAATGTGGCCTTGATAAACAGAGAGTGTGATGAATCAGCCCTGTAATTTCATCTGATGTAATAGTAATTCAGATACTTGAAATGTGCAGAAATTAGTCAGCGAGTACAGCGGGAGAAATGTCTGGGAGCACTCTCATCAAATGGATGACCTCTGTGCTCCAGCCGGTTAGTGTTAAAGTGGAATTACACCAAAAACATAGTTTAGTTATGGACAGAGTAGGAAAAAGTGAGAGAGAAATCTCAGTGGAATGTAGTATGTGGCAGACGTGGCATGTAAATGCTGTAACTGCGGATCCACTTTTTATAGAACTGCATCTTACATGATGTTGCCATCACCTAGATAATGTATATGTAAACCCAGTCTCATATAAGCTTAAAGTGGAACTTCACCCTAAGGGGAAGTTCTGCTTTATGCCCTTCTCCCCCCTTCTTCTTTAGGTAGTCTTCTTCTAAGGTAGTCTCCCGCAGGGCACCGACATTAGGCAGATATATGTCTCCAAGTTTATTTTCCAGCAGGAAACAAAATCCTTCACGCTGGCTTCATTTCAAAGGCACTTTTGCATGTGGCATTAGTGGTTGCCCCTGCTATTCGCACATTAAGAGGGGAGACTCAGTGCATTCTACCAGTAACAACAGAAATTATGACATTACTTCCTTCTTTATTTGCAACACTAGGTATTTGATATATGCAATTACGTGCAACAGGTTAAGGGACCGCCTTCATGACCATCTTAACATTCAACCAATGTAGCTAACCACTTCAATGATTGTAATGCAGATGACCCCTCAGCTGTATCTATACAGGGGGTAGAAATGATCATAGTCCCCAAGAGAGGTGGTGATAAGTTCAGACTTCTGTGTAAAAAGGAAGTTTGGATCTTCCGTCTAGGTACACGTAAACCTAAATGAATGGTTAAGCCATGCACATTTTTATGAATTAATAAAGTGCATCCTAGGTTTTTGCTACTGTTGACCCCGATAAACATTTTTTCAAACTGTTGCTACTGGTGACCCCGATAGACATTTTTTCAAACTTTTGTTACTGGTGACCCCGATAGACATTTTTTCCAATTTTTTCTAAAAATTGGGTTCCATTTTTATTTTGTATTCAGTCTGTTCTTATGATGATCTTATGATGTTTTATATCTGTTATATATGTTAGAGTTTTTGCATTTACATCCCTAAACAGGGGCGGTCATCTGCCAATTATTGGCAGCTGCAAACCAATTGTTTCACACAGATTGTTCCAATCACGAGTAATTTTTGCATATACTGTATGTACAGTATATATATATCTCTGTAATCCAAAAACTTGCATCTGAAGCATGTGTATGTATCATTAAAAAAAAGAACCGGACAATTTTTACACATTAAAAAATGGATCCAATTATACAGGAATTTTGTGATCAGTGAAAATGTTACTGCTATGTTACAGCCATGTGCCTTTAGCCTTAAAGTGTAAGTATAGATTAGACATTTGTTTAAAGCTCAGCTCTAGGAAAATAAAAAATCCACCCTTGCAGCGCCCCTCTTCCCCCTCATTATGTCTAAGGGAGAGATGAAAAAGGCTATTTCTCTTACCTGATTCCTCGCTCCAGCCGGCTCCGATGCTCTCCTCCTCCACCCTAAATGCCAGGAGATTGGAGTGAGACCAAAGCTGATCGTTTCTTACAGAGCAGCTGCAGGGGACAAGTTACAGCACTGAAGGGAGCCTGCTGATCTGAGGAATAAGGTATTTTCTCCTTAAGACTGGGTTCATACTGGCACAACAAACGCTCCGACATTGGGAGCTCATGTCACATGACGTGTGAAAATCAATGTTTCCCTATGGGAGCCGTCTTAACTGGTCCGACACAAGTCGGTCCGACTTTGAAAATTCTACCTGTACTACTTTGGTCCGACTTTGATCCTACTTCAGCCCATTGAATATCACTGAAGTCAGATCAAAGTCTGGTCGCTGTCTTGACTGATCCGAGTTTGCCATGCAACTTGTGCTCTGAGAATCTTGAAGGGGAACTCCACGCCAAATTAAAAAAAAACAGCATGTGTTCCCCCTCCAAGAGCATACCAGGCCCTTCGGTCTGGTATGGATTTTAAGGGGAACCCCCATTTTAAGGGGAACCCCCATTCTAAAAAAAAGTGCATGGGGGGTCCCCCCAAAATCCATACCAGACCATTATCCGAGCACACAGCCCGGCAGGTCAGGAAAGGGGGTGGGGACGAGCAAGGGCTCCCCCTCCTGAACCCTACCAGGCCGCATGCCCTCAACATGTTGATGAGGACAAGAGCCTCTTCCCGACAACCCTAGCCATTGGTTGTTGGGGTCTGCAAGGGGGTCCCCAGATCCCGGCCCCCCACCCTATGTGAATGAGTATGGGGGAACATTGTACCCCTACCCATTCACCCAAAAAAAATGTCAAAAATCGGGCATGATGGGCGGTGACGTCATAAGAGGCGTGCCTCCGATGACCCCGCCCCATGACAATATAAGTAGTGGCACACCGTGCACCCAGCATTAGAGCAGCAGAGAGCATTGAGTCAACATTGGAAGAAGAACAGAGGGAGAAGACAGCAGAGAAGACCGGGCAAAAGAGCGAGCAAAAGAGCAAGAAGATAGCAGAGAAGACCCGGACAGCGGAGAAGACAGTGGAGGAGGCAGAAGAGCCGGAGAGGGGAGAAGAAATCGGAAAAGATGACGGAGCTGCCTTAATAAAATACTTTAAAAACCTGTGTACTGTGTTTTATTTTTGACATTTTTTTTAGGTGAATGGGTAGGGGTACAATGTACCTCATACTCATTCGCATAGGGTGGGGGGCCGGGATCTGGGGGCCCCCTTGTTGAAGGGGGCTTTCAGATTCCAATAAGCCCCCCCCACAGACCCCGACAACCAATGGCCAGGGTTGTCGGGAAGAGGCCCTTGTCCCCATCAGCATGGGGACAAGGTGCTTGGGGGTGGGGGGGGCGCAGGGTCCCCTGCCCCAAAGCACCCACCCCCCCATGTTGAGGGCATGTGGACTGGTACGGTTCAGGATGTGTATGGTTCTGATGTGTGCTCAGATAAGGGTCTGGTATGGATTTTGAGGGGACCCCCATGCCGTTTTTTCGGCGTGGCGGTCCCCCTTAAATCCATACCAGACCGAAGGGCTTGATATACTCTTGGGGGGGGGAACCCATGCCATTTTTTTAACATTTGGCCTGCAGTTCCCCCTAAAGATTCATACTAGACACGGTGCCCGGTATTGTCGGGGATCAAAGTCGGATGCCTGTTCATTTGAAGTCGGACGCATGTCGGACTTCAAGTCGCGGGGCAAAGTCGGATCCTAAGTAGTACAATTGTTGTAGCAGTGTGAACCTAATCCTCAGCCCCTAGACATAAAGTTCCATAAACCCCTGCAGTGCAGGTCCAAGGGATGGAACAGGAAACGGAAAGAAGTCTCTCTAAACAGAATCGCCATCTTAATGAGAGGTTAACCCTATTCTACCCTATCTGAAAAAATTGCTTTACATAAACTTATCTTAATTTATCTTATTTTATTAATTGTATTCATGTTAAATAAATTTAAAAAATAAAAGAATGTTCATCAATGAGCTGATATAATGGGAATACTAGAATACATGAATGTAAAGTACGTAATCTGACTAATTTAAATGTATGAAAATTACACTGAGGTGCTAATTATCATCCTTCAGATTTAAAGTGGTTGTAAACCCTTACAGACCACTTTAACCTACAGGTAAGCCTAGATTAAGGCTTAGCTGTAGGTGCAAGAAATATCTCCTTAACGTACACGGTTAAGGAGATATTTTCCTAAAAACGGGCACCAATGTCTACGGCGCCTGCGTGCTGTAGACAACGGCGCAGGCGCACTGAGCGTGCCTTTAGTGAAGGCGATCATGCCGTCAGTGACGGCTCCCGCGTGCATGCGCCGGAGTGACGTCATCATTGCTCCGGCCAGTCACAGCGCCGAAGCAGCGATCCCTGGAAGTCACTCCGCGTATCATGGCGGCGACGGTGGAGGTTAACGAGGGTCACTTCAGGGGCTTCGATCTCAGGTAAGTAATTCATAATGAGCTAGTATGCTATGTATACTAGCTCATTATGCCTTTGTCCTGCAGGGTGTTTTTTTTTCTAGAGAGGGTTTACTTCCTCTTTAAAGTATAAGTAAAGGCAAAACTTTTTTTAGTTTTGGATAGAGTGGAGAGGGAATAGAACGCTTGTCAGTTTTTACTGCTGTCTGTGCCCTCGTTCACCCTATTTGTCCTGTTTACCATTATCATTGAAAGTGAAAGTAAAAGAAAATCCCACATTTTGGGTTGTCCCCGGAAAAGTAATAGAAAGGAAATCTTCCAATGTGGACACTAGTTCTGGTGACCTAGGGGTCCCTTAATTTGCAGGGATTTCCTCTCACTTCCTGTTTAGCTATAGGACAAGAAGTAAAAGAAAATCTCCGAAATAGGAAACAGCTGCCACAGGATGACAGATGGCCAACTTAAATGTTGTACTGTATCTACAGGTCTACAGTTTAATGTTAAATACAAACATACTTATCATGGGACTGGGACTACAAATGTAGTTATTTCCAAATTCCAAAAAATTTGGCAGCTTTGTAAAATCTACATAAAAACAGAATGCATTGGTTTGAAAATCTCATTAACCCATATTTTATTCACAATAGAAAACATAATAAATGTTTAAACTGAGAAAATATACTACTTTAGAAAAAAATAAGATAATTTTAAAATTAATGGCAGCAACATGTCTCAAAAAAGTTGGGACAGGGCCATTTTTACCACCGTGTAGCATCCCCTCTCCTTTTACCAACACTTTGCAGAATTATGTCAACCTTTCCTGTACCCCTTTGGTCTAACTCTTCACATATAAGGTTTATTGTTAGAATTGAAGTAGGTGGTGCAGGTCCCTGAAACGTATTGGTTCCCATCAGTAAACATATTCAGTTGTTAATCAACAGCAACAGATGAAATTATGCTCCATGTTACATTTGGATCTTGTTCACACTAGATGTATGTTGTTCTGTTTTGCTGCATTATTCATCTTGTAACTCTTTAATAGGGCCCATCCCCAAAAATGTGCAGCATTTCAGTATATTGGAAAAATAATGCATTGTGTAATTAAAGTCATTTGAGAGGAGGTCCTACAAAAAATGTGCCTATAAAACATGTCATCAATCGTTAAATTATGCAGTGTGGTATGAGCGCTATGAGACAGATACCAAAAAACTGTTTGCAGCTTCCCTCCCTGTTGACTGCTTATGAAAGCCCATGCATTCTTTTAGACAAGGAATACATTGTCAAGTGGAGGAGGATTGTTTTGCTGCCAGTACACAATGCTGTCTTTGCAAACACATTATTTTTTTTGGTTGCATAAATACATTTCCTACATTCCAGCTACATGTCGGAATAACTTTGTTTCATGTGCTCCTTTGATCTCTCTTCACTTCTTCCGTCCCTTAACCTTGTCTCATAAATGACACACTGAACTATACTAGGAATGAGAAGTGAATCCTGAGAATGTTTGTTTTGGTTGGTGACTGATTAATTTTTTAATTTTTAATCTAATTTTTTATATTTATCATTCACTTTAAAATCCATTTTTTTACAATGTTGCATATTTATAACATTTACTTATTATTTAAGGACTTCATATAAGAGCATCAGTACATATGGTCGTTACAATAGTAGACAGACCTGGATTAAATCTGAACTCCAAGAAAACAGCTAAATATTCAGATGTAATACATACACTATATCACCAAAAGTATTGGGACACCTGCCTTTACACGCACATGAACTTTAATTTTATCCCAGTAGTCCGTAGGGTTCAATATTGAGTTGGCCCACCCTTTGCAGCTAGAACTCTCCAAGATCAGTGCCTGATCTCACAAATGCATTTCTGGAAGAATCGTCAAACATTCCCATAGACACACTCCTGAACCTTGTGGACAGCCTTACCAGAAGACTTGAAACTGTTATAGCTGCAAAGGGTGGGCCAACTCAATACTAAACCCAATACTTTTGGTAAAATAGTGTATATGGGGAGTTGCTTTACCTGCTAAAGGATTTGCTTTTCTGTCCATCCAATTCTAAGATTTACACAGCTCCACCACACAGGAAACCTCTGTCTAGCAGCACAGGAGACCTGATTTTTCTCTGCTGTGCTTTTAAGCAACACATACAGATTATGTTTCTCCTCCAGCCTAATATTGGATTTTGAATGGATAAATAGACTAAGGCTTCATGTACATACAGTCTAATATGACCGCTGGGCACAGGAAACGCAAAACGCTGCAAAATCGCACAACAATTTAACTGCGATTTTGAACCTTCCCTAACCGCAGCAGCTCCTAAATGATCTCAAAAGCCTAGTGTACATGGACACATAGGCTTTTATGGAGTTGAGTTAAGGAACTTTGGCAAAAATGCCAAAACTCAAGTTTAGGAGCTGTACTCCACATGAAGCCTTAAGCTGGCCATAGATGAATTGAAATTCGGCCAGTTCAGCAGGAACCGGCTGAATTTTGATCCATCTATGGCCATTCCTGTTCTTGAGAAGTTGATCTAATGATCGACTTCTCATGAACGTGCTTGTTGGAAAATTTTGCTTCAATCAGCGCATGCAACCAATCAGCTGCAGTGCTGATAATTGTATTCTGGTGGCGAGAGGGTCCCCACTCAGAATACAATAGCTCAGCATGAAGGATTCCACACATTCAAGGTGAACGGGGTAATCAGTTTAGCTTTTTTCATTCAGTCCATTGGCTAAACGAAAAAAAACTGAGCCCTGTATGGCCAGCTTAATAAGCTCATCTCTCCTACTCTGCTCTCTACTATCAATATCCTCCTTGTTAGCATCACTGCAGCAACTGTTTGGCTCCTTGTGCTGCTTCTCCCCATCCCAATTTGAGCTCTGCTGTGCAGTGAATTTCAAGAGGTAATAAATCAAATCCAGGTACCTACACAGCTTGCATTTAAAAATAAAAAAACATTCACATTATATTAACCCAACAAATATGTGCAGCAGCAAAAGTGTGGGCTTTAATGCCCACACACTCCACATATGTGTCACTGGGCAGCCAATGTTTCTTTGCTGAGAACACACTCACTACATGTTGTCAGCACAAAGACTGAGCTAAGGAAAAACAATGGTCCCAAATGCCACACATCTCACAAAACCCTGGGTGAATGGTAAAAGCAGCCTTAGCCTAGACTCCATCCAGGCTGCGCCTCCTCCTGATGCGTTTTGTCCAGCCCAAGGGGCTTAGTCTTGGAGGTCACCACCATGGCCTCCATGACTAAGCCCCGTTGCCAGTGGTTGTTAGAGGATGAGCACTGATAGGAGCCTGGAGTGGCATCCCTCGTCTTTGTACGGGTTCACAGAGATTAAGCTGTTAAACACAGCCCTCAGTCCCCACTAATAATCAGTAGCTGGCAGAACGAGCTCCTAATCATTTGACCACTGTGATAGTCAATCACAGTGGTCACATAATAACCAATCCTTCCCGCCCCTCAGGTGTACAGACCCTATTAAAGGGATGACAGGTCTGGGTGGGAAGAGGTTAATGAATACTTAGCTCCAGTAATAAATGTATTTTATATCCACTCATAATTCCATTTTAAACCCCAAATCTTTATAATCGCAAAGTGTATGGGGGCATAAAGAACACCTACAATGTTCAGTATGTGGCATCAGTCAGAAATTCAATAACTTAGATGACTTTATATATGTAAGGTGTTTCAGTATTGGCATAAGCCATTCTTTCCAAACCTGTTATGTGTGTACATGGGCAGATTTTCTTACTATTTTGTCTGATATCTTTCAGCTGAGGAAGTGGAGAGACTGGCTGCAATGCGCTCGGAATCCTTAGTGCCCGGTACCCACACTCCGCCAATCAGGAGAAGAAGTAAATTTGCCACTTTAGGAAGACTTTTCAAGCCATGGAAATGGAGGAAGAAGAAAAGTGAGAAATTCAAGCAAACATCTGCAGGTAACATATTTCTTCATAAAACAATATAAAACATGAATACATTGTGAACAGTGCTGATATCTCTGAGTCAATATGCGTTTTATTTTTTTTTTAATCGTATTTTTTTTACACACATGGCTGGATACAGTGATTCCAAATATGATTGGTTGCTAAGTTTTGGGATTCAGTTATATGTTTGAAAAAGGATGCTCCTAGTGCTAGTTTAAAGCCTAAATCCTGACAAAATTGTTAATTTGTTTTTAAATAGAGTGGAGAAAAATTTAAAAAACTCAGGTTAGGTTTTTATTTCTGTCCATGAACCCACTGGTAGATGTTTCCTCACGTCTTGTCCAAGTGGCACTCCTACAAGAAATAAGGGGTTTGGTAGTCACTGGGACAAGAAAGCACAGACAGCAATAAAAACACTGTCAAGAGCTCTAACCCTTCTTTATTAAAAATTTGTTTTGTTCTTGTCTATGTTCCCATTGGAGAGATTTCACCTTCTGGCGCTCAAAATTTTTTGGGGGGGCGCAAACAAACTGAAAAATTCTGAAAAAAAAAAACAAATACTGCCACTGTGCCATCAAACGCAACCACTGTGCCCATCAAATGCTGCCAGTATGCCATCAATTGCAGCCACTGTGCCATCAATTGCAGCCACTCTGCCATCAATTGCAGCCACTGTGCCAGTAAAGACAGCCACTGTGCCATCAAACAGACACTGTGCCATCAATTGCAGCCACTGTGCCCATCAAATGCTGCCAGTGTGCCCATTAAGTATGCCATCAAATTCTGCCAGTGTGCCACATTAAATGCTGCCAGTGTGCCAGTGCCAGTGTGTCCATCAAATGCTGCCACTGTGCCAACAAATGCTGCCGGTGTGCCCATCAAATGTTGCCAGTGTGCACATTAAATGCTGCCAGTGTGCCCATTAGATGCTACCAGTGTGCCCATCAAATGCTAAGTTGGCATCAGTATTTTTTGCCACTGGAACATGCATAGAGGTAGTGAAGGCAGAAGTCTTGATTTGTATATTTGTTATGGAGAAGTATATGAGAAACTATTAAAGCTTTTGTGTTGGTGTGACAGCCAAACATCAAGCATTATCATATTACTGGTTTTCTTTAAAGACACACATATTCCTAGAGATATGTTGTATTATTTATAACCTATATGGTGCCCTGAAACCAGTACAGTAGCCATTCTCAATCAAATGTTTGTGGAACCCTAGGGTTCTTCCAAAGGTTGCTAGTGGTTCCTTGGGCTGTAGCTGATTATTTTCTCATGCGATGGTGCGTTCAAAGTTCCAGGCCCAACACTACTAAAGCTGGCCATACATTAATCATTATTTTTCTTTCAGCCAGTGGTTTAAATGAAAAAAGGCTGGTTGTACAGAAGCTGATTGGTAAATTGACTTCTGTACAACCAGCAATAGAACATTGTCATTTTGAAGACTCTTGCCTTACAAAGTCCCATTTAGAGGAAAACAATGTTCTATTATATAGTTTCATAGGGATGTGGGCAAGCTGTCTTCTTCCTTAAGGCTACCGTCGCCATCCTCACTCATCTGTACAACCAGCATGCCCATACATGGAATTCATCCAGTCCCTGCAGAACAGGCTTAATTTTGATCCACGTATGGTAGCCTTATGCAAAGCCAGCAGCATGATTCAAAATTATCTCTTTAGCTGTCTGTAAGGGTTGCATTCCTCCCACTGACCACCAATGTAAGGAGACATTTTCCCCATAGGGCCCTGATGAATTGGTTTTAGATAGGGTTCCCCAAGGCATAGAAAATATTTTAAGGGTTTTTTGTGGGGTAAACTTTTTGAAAAAGGCTGCCCTACAGGCTTGTAAAATATTCCTAGTGTAAAATTGTTTCCATGTAGTAGGTGTTTAGAGGGAGATTGTTCGTGTCAGCAATCCCTCCTCCCCCAACTCATTTGAAGGCCCATTCCCCCAACATATTACATTGCAGTACATTGGGGGAAAAAAGTATGCTTTATGCTGTGTTTGTTATGTTTTTAGCATTATACTTTAATAGCAAAGGAATCATACATTGCAAGAAAATTATATACTCCCATTTTTCCAACTTCTTAACACACATTTATCATAAGAGAAATACATGGGCCGCCATTGCTGACCTCTTCGTCTGAAAATACTAGCTCACTGGCTGTCATCCTTATACTTTGAATTCAGTGCCTTTTGTGTCATTAAGCTTAAAAAACAAAGCTAGAGGTCAGGAAATTTTCTATGACTTTCTTTTGCTGCTTCCTCACTAGTAGGGATGAGCAAATGGTTCGCCACGAGCATGAGTTCGGGCCAAACATTTTCCTGTTCAGCTGTTTGTACCCCCCCAGTGCATACTGCATCCTGATTGGGAAAAGCTTTGGCCAGTGCGCAGTGTAAGCTGGTTGTTAAGGAGCGGCACAGGGAAGCCAGCCGCATTGTCCTTAACAATCGATGAGTCATCAGCTGTCAATGGGTTTCCCCACTGACAGCTGAATAAAAATTTAAAAAGTGGCGGTATGGATTTTAAGGGGAACTCCACGCCAAAATGCTCTTAAAAAACGGCGGGGGCCCCCCAAAATCCATGCCAGACCCGTATCCGAGAATGCAGCCCAATATGTCAGGAAAGGGGATGGGACGAGCAAGCGTCCCCCCCCAAACCATAACCAGGCCACATGCCTTAAGCATAGGGGGGGTGGGTGCTTTGGGGCGGGGGGGTTCTGCCCCTCCACCCCAAAGCACCTTGTTCCCATGTTGATGGGGACATGGACCTCTTCCCGACAACCCAGGGCTGTGGTTGTTGGGGTCTGCGGGCAGGGGGCTTATCGGAATCTGAAAGCCCCCTTTACCAAGGGGGCCCCCAGATAATGCCCCCAACCCTTCTATGTGAATGGGTATCTGGTACATCGTACCCCTACCCATTCACCAAAACAGTGTCACAAAGTAATAACCACAAGAAACCGTTTTTGACAATTCCTTTATTAAACAGTAAAAAAATAAAATTAGTGTCCCCCTCAATCACGACACCCGCTGGACCCAAAAAATAGGAAAAAATAAAAACACTCTCACCTCCTGGGAGGCCTCCAGCCATATGCCCGCTCTGCGCTTTGACATTCCTTATATAGGCAGAGGGCAAGGCCACCCGGCTACCTCACTCGGTGGCACCGCCCCTTATGACGTCACCGACACATACATGCTTATTTTGATCAATGTAACTATGGAAAAAAAATGCCATACCTGGATTTCTTCTGTAAACTGATTATAAGGTCTCGTTTTTTTTTTTTATAAAAATAACAAACATATCATACTTACCTGCTCTGTTTAGTGGTTTTGCACAGGGCAGCCAGGATCCTCCTCTTTTCGGGTCCTTCTTAGGGGCTCCTGGCCCCTTCCTCCTGCTGAGTGCCCCTCAGCAAGCAGCTTGCTATGGGGGGCACCCAAGCCGAGCCACAGCTCTCTGTGTCCATTCAGACATGGAGCCACGACCCGGCCCCATCCCCTTTCTCTCCTCCAGGCACTTGTGGACATTGCTGGATAGAGATGGGGCTCAGGTAAGTATTAGGGGGGCTGAGTGGGGCTGCTGCACATAGAAAGGCTTTTTAGCTTAATGTATAGAATGCATTAAGCTAAAAAAAACCTTCTGACTTTACAACCACTTTAAAGTGGTTGTAAACTTTAGAAATGGAATATGGACAAAGCACAGCCCTCTATAGTGTGTACTTGTCTCAATCTAGAGCCCTAAGTCATTTCACTATGCTGCTTTGTTACTCATATCAGCATGGGTCACTACTGACAAGTTTTTCAGACACCAAGAGGTAAAAGTGACAGGGGAGGGATCTCAAGCATACTACCTGTGATTGGCAGTCCTTTTCCTCTGCTCTCATCAGCTCTCACTAAGCTCTACAGAGTGTAACTCAGCTCCCCACCCCCTGCTTTGTGGAAGCTCAGACAAGCTGTATAAATTCTGAACTTTGAATGGCTGTAGAGAAGAGAGGCTGCAGATAAACAGATACAACTTATCACCTGTATCAACTGAGAACAGTCGCTTCACTGGGTATATGCAAGGGTTTACAACAACTTTAGTGGTTTAATCCAAAGCAATGTTCTAAGGCACTAAACTATGGCAATCCAGCTGTTGCAAAACTACACGTCCCATGAGGCATTGTAAAACTCACAGACATGACTAGGCATGATGGGAATTGTAGTTCCTGAACAACTGGAGGGCCAAGTTTGGAAACCCTTGTTAAGGTGATACATCACGGATGAAGTGGAACTAAACCTCTCGATTTAACTGTTTCCCATTACATTCAAAGCGCTTTCAACTGATCTGTTAAGCCATCAAATGGCTGGTGTCATAATTGATCACATGTGTAGCTCCATGGCAACAGCTGATCAAACAGAGGCTAAGATGACAGCTTCTTCGACTGTAAAGGATAGGAGGGTTTAGTTTTAGTCCAAGCACACCTGACTGTTTCAGGCAAAAAGTACAGACACATGTGGCCAGATTGGCTCTTAACCAGTTGCCGCCCACCCATCGTCAAATGACGGAGGGACGGATCGGCTCTCGTTCTGGGTGGACGTCATATGATGGCGCACCTGAATGGCCGCTCCCGCACGCCCCCGGGGGGCACGCAGCACGGCAATAGCAGCCACGCCATGTTGCTAGGACACGGCGCAACCCCGATCTCTGTAAGAAGCCACTGACGTGGCTCTTTAACCTTGTGATCGGCTGTATCCAATCACAGCCATTCACATGGAAATACAGGAAGTGCCGGTAATCGTCTCTCATCGCCTCACACTGACAGAGTGTGTGGCGAGGAGAGACGATCAGTGGCATCTCTTCACAGGGGACAACAAGACATGTAATCAGGGCACTGATCATCAGTGCCCTGATTACACTAATGCGCCCACCAGTGCCAGCAGTCAGTGCCCATTAGTGATGCCCATTAGTGATGCCAGTCAGTGCTGGCTTTCAGTGCCCATCTGTGCCGCCTATCTGTGCTGCCCATCAATGCCCATCAGTGTCCTCCATTAGTGCCACCCATCAATGCCCATCAGTGGCCATCAGTGCCACCCATCAATGCCCGTCAGTGCTGCCTATCCGTGCCACCTATCAGTGCTCCCCAGTGCTGCCTATCAGTGGCCATCAGTGCCACCTATCAGTGCCCACCAGTGCCACTCATCAGTGCCGCCTATAGGTACCCAGAAGTGCGGCATATTAATGCCTCCTCATCAGTGCCACCTAATCAGTGCCCATAAGTGCCACCTCATCAGTGCCCATAAGTGCCACCTCATCAGTGCCCATCAGTGCAGCCTCATCAGCGCACATAAGTGAAGGAGAAAAATTACTTATTTACAAAAAAAAAATTTCAACATTTTCAAACTTTTTTTTTTTTTTAGTAAAAAATAAAATCCCAGCAGTGGTTACATACCACCAAAAGAAAACTCTATTTGTGTGAATAATATGATAAAAAATTTCAAATGGTTACAGGGTTGCATGACCGCGCAATTGTCATTCAAAGTGTGACAGCGCTGAAAGCTGAAAAATGACCTCGGCAGGAAGCGGGTGAAAGTGCCCTGTATTGAGGTGGTTAAACATGACATTTCCAAAATACACTAAGTCCCCCTTCATACTTGTACAACTTGTCCTGCGACTTGGGATTGCAAAGTAGCATTACAAGTCGTTCCCCATGATTTCCAATGACAACCATTCATATTAGCACGACTTCAAGTCGTGCAGACTTCAAAGTAGTCCCTGCACTACTTTGGTCCGACTTTGATGCGAGTTGTGGTCCATAGACCTCAAGTCTCCCTGAAATTGTGGAAAAAACACAGCAAAATCAAGCAACTTTGAAGTCGCGGTAGTGTGAAAGGTTCCTAAAACCTTCTTTACAAAGAAACCAAATATTGTGTCCCCTATCCCGATCCCCTATCTTTCTCCTGCTTGTCATTATGTTTGGTGCTGTGGTATGGGTGTTTTGTAAGATTTTTTGTATTCTTGTTTTTTTCTGGATTAGTATGCTTTTTTTATATACCATAAATGCTTTTGTGGTTTGAAATTCATGTGGGAATAAAAGGGCAGCCTGTTGGAGATTATGAAATCCCTGATACACAAAAAAGCTCTTGGCATCTTGCCATGCGTTTTTAAAGTTTCTTACATTTGAGTCAGTCTGTATTTTTGTGCAATAAATACTCTTTTAACATTATTTTACTTTCTTTATTTAGTCCTCTGCCTGATATTTACATCCCACGCTCACAACACCCCCTCCTTTCACTGAAATTTAGTTTGTTTGCATGCCAGAGAAAATGAAATAATTAAGGTAATTCAATAATGGCTTGCACACTTATTACATTTTTTCCTTGGCAAACTCATTCATATGACTTAAAGCTTAAAGCAGAACTAAACTCTGTCAATCAACATTAACTATTTTTAATTGTTATGCTGCTAGCCTTTTTTAAATAAATAGGAAGGCATATTATATTTACTTGTTTTAAACTTTTTTTACATTTCTTCAGTTGCTTTCTGGTTTCTTGCCTAGGCTAAAATGATTTCATACATCCCAGGAGGCTTCATGGGTATTTTTATCTTTCATGTAGAGGAGGGTATAGCTCCCAACTGTCCCTGATTTTGAGGGACTGTCCCTGATTTGGTACAATGTCCCTCTGTCCCTCTTTCCCCCTCACTTGTCCCTCATTTTGATCTGATCTATACAATTGTATATAAAATGCACTTCTTATCTTTCAAAAAGTGTTTCCCAGTGCTAAACCTTTCATTCAATTTCTAATTTCTGGCTGCATTTGTAAGTTTCAAAAGCCAGTATAAAGGAATAGTAGTGGTAAAAAAAAAACGCACTTTTAGGTTTAACTATTTTTTTGTATAATTCTCCTTATAGGGGTGTGTCCTATGCCTACATACTTTTGCTAATAGGTGTCCCTCGTTCCCATCTCAAAAAGTTGGAAGTTGGTGAGGAGGGGTTAAGCACACCCTCCTGGATGCATGCCTGAGCTAAGGGCAGATGGATCCGGGAAGTAAATGGTACATGAATCATCTGCCGTTACTGAAGATGGCCATAGCTAGAAATTCTAGGGGGTGTTTTTCAAAGTGAATACTCAAAAAAATAAAGCATGGAGACATGGATGGATGGGTGAGTTTGCTTTGAATATTTAAAATAAATTAAATAAGGTTTTCAGTTTGTGATACTCAGATAAAGTTAAGTTCCGCTATAATATAGGCTCAATTTACAGTTGAAAGACATTTGGTAAGTGTTTTATTGCCAATTTATTTTTAATTCCGTCCATCCAGCCTGGGATTTATATAGCCCTGCCACAAAGCACAGTCAATACAGCTTGGTTACATTACTGCTCCAGTCTGTGACTGGACAGAGAGCAACAGACTAAAGTGGTCCTCTCTCTTTCAGTCGCTGTGTTCCTCATCTGCACATGTGCATGCAGCAGAACTTGATTGGCTCAGAGTAACGACTCTCCCAATCTGGGCTCTGCTTTTTACTCTGTACAAATCAATGAAAGGCGCCTCTGCTGTTCACATGTAATCTCTCAACTGAGCAGTTACAGACCCTGGACAAAGCCAGTGTGCATCCAGGGTAGGTGTTTTTGGTTGCACACAAACTGACCATAGGTAATTGAACAGTTTGTATGTGGCCATTAGGGATGAGCTTCGAGTTCGAGTCAAACTCATGTTCGACTCGAACATTGGCTGTTCGCAAGTTCGCCGAACAGCGAACAATTTGGGGTGTTCGCGGCAAATTCGAATGCCGCAGAACACCCTTTAAAAGTCTATGGGAGAAATCAAAAGTGCTAATTTTAAAGGCTAATATGCAAGTTATTGTCATAAAAAGTGTTTGGGGACCTGGGTCCTGCCGCAGGGGACATGGATCAATGCAAAAAAAAGTTTTAAAAACGGCCGTTTTTTCAGGAGCAGTGATTTTAATAATGCTTAAAGTCAAACAATAAAAGTGTAATATCCCTTTAAATTTCGTAGCTGGGGGGTGTCTATAGTATGCCTGTAAAGGGGCGCATGTTTCCTGT
The DNA here is from genome assembly GCF_042186555.1 of Aquarana catesbeiana. NCBI lineage: Eukaryota > Metazoa > Chordata > Amphibia > Anura > Ranidae > Aquarana > Aquarana catesbeiana. Next base: position 393,023,340 of record NC_133328.1, read on the forward strand.
GTTTATAACAGTCTGACAGCAAAATGACATTTTGAAGGAAAAAACTCATTTAAAACTACCCGCGGCTATTGCATTGCCGACAATACACATAGAAGTTCATTGATAAAAACGGCATGGGAATTCCCCAAAGGGGAACCCCGAACCACAATTAAAAAAAAAAAATGACGTGGGAGTCCCCCTAAATTCCATACCAGGCCCTTCAGGTCTGATATGGATATTAAGGGGAACTCCGGCCAAAATTAAAAAAAAAAAATGATGTGGGGTTCCCCCAAAATTCCATACCAGACCCTTCAGCCTCCCCCCATGCCATGGGTGCGGAGCGGCCCGAGGAGAAGAAGATAGAAGACGCCACGGAGGAGATGCTGGACGAGAACGCCGGAGGAAGAACCAGAAGAGCCAGAAGAACCAGAAGAACCAGAAGATGAAGGAAGATAGAAGAAAGAAGAAGTATTTAAATAAAGGAATTGTCAAAAACTGTCTCTTGTCATTTTTAACATTTTTGACAGTTTTTTAGTGAAATGGTAGGGGTACTTTTGTACCCCCTTACCATTTCACACAGGGGGGGGCCGGGATCTGGGAGTCCCCTTGTTAAAGGGGGCTTCCAGATTCCGATAAGCCCCCTGCCCGCAGACCCCCACAACCACCGGCCAGGGTTGTGGGGATGAGGCCCTTGTCCTCATCAACATGGGGACAAGGTGTTTTGGGGGGCTACCCCAAAGCACCCTCCCAATGTTGAGGGCATGTGGCCTGGTACGGTTCAGGATGGGGGGGGCCGCACTCTCGTCACCCCCTCTTTTCCTGCGGCCTGCCAGGTTGCGTGCCGTTTTTTTTTTTTTTTTTTTTTTTGGCGCGGGGTTCCCCTTAAAATCCATACCAGACCTGAAGGGTCTGGTATGGAATTTAGGGGGAACCCCACGTCATTTTTTTTTTAAATTTTGGCCGGGGTTCCCCTTAATATCCATATCAGACCTGAAGGGCCTGGTATGGAATTTAGGGGGACTCCCACGTCATTTTTTTTTTTTAATTGTGGTTCGGGGTTCCCCTTTGGGGAATTCCCATGCCGTTTTTATCAATGAACTTCTATGTGTATTGTCGGCAATGCAATAGCCGCGGGTTGTTTTAAATGAGTTTTTTCCTTCAAAATGTCATTTTGCTGTCAGACTGTTCTAAACACAGGAAACATGCGCCCCTTTACAGGCATACTATAGACACGCCCCCAGGTACGAAATTTAAAGGGATATTACACTTTTATTGTTTGACTTTAAGCATTATTAAAATCACTGCTCCTGAAAAAACGGCCGTTTTTAAAACTTTTTTTTGCATTGATCCATGTCCCCTGGGGCAGGACCCAGGTCCCCAAACACTTTTTATGACAATAACTTGCATATTAGCCTTTAAAATGAGCACTTTTGATTATTCATGTTCATGTCCCATAGACTTTAACGGTGTTCGCGTGTTCGAACGAACTTTTTTCCTGTTCGCATGTTCTGGTGCGAACCGAACAGGGGGGTGTTCGTCTCATCCCTAGTGGCCATAGCATAGACCAGTGATTCTCAACCAGGGTTCTGTGGAACCCTAGGGTTCCTCCAAAGGTTGTTAGGGGTTCCTTCAGCATTGGGAAATTTATGCCTCTAAGATAAGTTCCCACTGACACCATTGATCTTTTTAGCTATCTGTAAGGAGGTAATTCTTCCCAATGACCACAAGAGTAAGGACTATTCTTCCCACTGACCATCACACTAGTGTATCATGAGTTGTAGATTTCTAATTAGATTTTTAGCAGGGGTTCCCCGAGACCGGAGAACTATTTCAAGGGTTCCTCTGTGTTGAAAAGGTTGAGAAAGGCTGGCATAGACTGTAGACTGTTGCTGTACCCAGAGGCAGCATTTAGCCACCTCTATATGCAGCAAAGTGTCAACATGAAGACTGCAGACCAGCTGATTGTCTGGGTTTGCAAAGATCGCTCTCACAGGCAAATAAAAGATAGAAGAGCTGTCTGGAATGCTAGAATATAACAAGAGATCTAATGTGTTTGAAAGGAACAGTTATGCTCTAAACACAAAAACAGCTTGTGTCCTAGCTGAAGATAATGAACCTTGATACGTTATCTATCACTGCCTCAAGTTATGCTGCTTGAAACTATGTTTAACTCTAGTTGCAAAATGTATTTGATCAGGATAAGAAAACTGAGAGCATTTTATATGAATAGCTTGTGATTTTTGGCAGAGGTAAGTCATTTGCCTACCCAACTGGCATATCATATAAACCGGATAAGCCAATATTAAGCAGCATCCTAAAAAATATTTTTCGAAGACATTTTGGAGTGAGCAAATCATGCAATGAATAATACATGATATGTTTCTGTAGCGATCATATCACAGATACCTAGTGGCCCTCTTTGATTACTTTTGATTTGCAATAATCTTTTCAGATAATTTCCAACAGTTTCAATATCTTATTTTTATTTCATTTTCTTGGATTTTAATATAATAATGAAATGTTAATTGCATGCAAGAAAATAATTTGCTGTCCCAGAAAATTAACATTGGCTTGGACGTCTGGTTTAAGCATTTTCTTTGGCAGAGATAATTAACAAGAAAGAGTATGTCAAAAGCAAGCGGTATTTGACAGAGTTGCGATAGATACTTGGATTGAGAGCAACTGATCATGTCTATATTATATTGCAGTAGTCTAGTTCTGTTGTGAAATCACAAGTTGTTAAAAGTGACCGAAGGCCCGACAATTCTGCTGCCATTTTTGTAATTCATTATTTGACAACAAAAGAACTTTACTGCTTATTGATAATTTAAAAAAAAAGCTATTTACCCTTTTGCTAAAAAATAGCCACGTACAGTAGTTGAAACCCATAGTAGTATTCAGAATTTATTTAGTTGCACTTACCAGTGATCCCTACTTCTCAGAGGTCTTTTGCCCAGTACTGCTTCATCTTTCTTTATCATCTGAGGCTATTCACCTGGGTATATGAGAGGGTTAACAACCACTTGAAGTTTAGGACACCTGTTATCATGAGAGCATTCTAATAGGGTATTTCCCCTCACTTTGATGAGATATCTTTTCACTTTTTGTTGTGTCTCAAAATATCAGCCGGTTCAACAGAAATCGGCCAACGATCAACCCATGTGTACGGCGGACTGTCTGACATGCTGCTTTTGCATTACCATTGACTGGTATGGGAAAATAAAGCAGTTCTGATGCAAACACAGGACAATCCATAGGCCCATAAGGTACTAAACAATTTGGTAGTAACAGAGTTTGCAGTTCCCTTGAAATACCTATTGATCAGTACAGCGATGCATCATATTGATAAGACTGAATGTCTGCATTATAAAATAAAAAACAATAATGTGGCGCTCAAATAGCAGTGAAATAAATAAGATAAAAAAGATAGTGAATTGAAAAAATGTATGTGACAATTGATGTAAGAAATTAAAAGAATAATGGCATAATATATTAGTCCATCTTGATCGGATAAACCATAATGGTGTAAGTATGAATCAACACAAGTGAATAAATTGTAGTAATAAATCTTGATCATGAAGTGCAGTCAAGGGATGTAAGGTTGGCACACTTACCAGATGAGGTGAACACATGTACCATACAGCACATGGGTCAAACAGGCATAATGAGGGGTTAGCCTCAATGGAGTAATCTGTGGATGGAGCGGTAGGTGGAAGATAGACCCCAAAGGATAGATGATCACACTTCAAGCAGACGAACTCCAAAGCATGCAGAAAATGTTAAATGATCCCATTGGCATTGAACACAAAAAACAAATGGATCCACATAGTGTAATACTGTAAGGTCTGTTATTTAAAAAAAGTGGGGTTCACACTTACAGGATTGCAGATAACAACAAGCTTGTTCTTTGGAAGGTAAAAAGCGATTGCCATGAACGTCACCCAACATGTTTCATCCCAACGGACATCATGTGGGGTGTGAGTATCGTGTGCAATAGCTGTAGTATATATAGAGAGACTCACCAATGAAGGATTTGCCTAAAAATTGATCACAGGGGACACCTGGCACTACTTCCATGGTAACCCAAGATGGTGCAGGCTTGCGTTCCATGCCTCACTCACAAGATCTGTCGTTAATGGATAGAGGGGCAGAAGTGATGCACTTCACACCTCCCAAACCAACAGATCGAAAGGCGGAAATGATGCAAAGCGATTCACGCCTCGCTTTCATGATTTCCTGTCAGTGGATTAACAGCGGAAACACCGTGGATGCGTTCCACACTTATAATCGGACACAGCCCAGCTTTTTGGTCCATTCTCACTGGCTGGAAAAGCGGGTACAACATGATGCAGACCACCCACCTTGCGGCAAGGCTATGGGCGGACACAATAAGGGGGGTTGGACACATCAATAATCCAGCTACATTGTCAACAAGAGATTTGTTTATGAACTGAGCATAGGAAACAAATATAGAATTACATGGCTAAAAAAAGTAACTACACTGTTACCATGTTATAATAAATGTGCTCTCTGAACATAACATTCAGGGACACACATTATAATAGATATCTGAAACTCCCTAAAAATAAATGATACATTGCCTAGAGGTATGTGATGATAAATAGATCCCCTGGATGGCAAAGGGTAAATAAAGCATAATATAAAGCCAATAATAGCAATGGATCATTGGGACAAACTTTAGGAAAGTATATGAAAATTCATAAAATCTATAAAAGGAACATTAAAATGACATAAAGCAGAGTGAGTGAGAGCATGTTAGAGGGACATCAAGCTTTATTAATAAATGCATTGATGTCCCACTCTACATTCATACTTTATGGAAAATATGATTTGAGTTCATATATCCAGTACGTTTCGAGTTTGGATACACCCCGTTTAGCTGAACCTCCCCGCCAAGGAGAAATGAACCGATCTATTTCCAAAAACTGAGTACCAGTAGGGTCCTTCTGATTAAAATGGACATAGTCTTTGACAACGCTGTTTTTCTTTTTTCCCAACTTTATATTGGAAATGTGCTCACTGACCCTAGTTGAGAAACTTTGCGAGGTCCTTCCCACATAATGTTTCCCACAAGAGCAAGTGATTAGATATACAACATTAGTTGTAGCACACGTAATGAACGGTTTAATGGGATAAGATCTATGAGGGACATTTGATGTGAAAGAGATTGTTTTCTTTCTCCCAAGTGTGTTATGAAGACAGACATTGCATTTTTTGCATGGGAAATAACCCTTCAAATTATGAAAGAACATGGGTCAAGAAGGGGGATTAATGATATTGGGAGCAATCTGCATTTGAAGTAATGGAGCCCCCCTGTATGCTTACCAAATGTGGTGGACACATGTACCATACAGCACATGGGTCAAACAGGCATAATGAGGGGTTAGCCTCAATATAGTAATCTGTGGATGGAGCGGTAGGTGGAAGGTAGACCCCAAAGGATAGATGATCACACTTCAAGCAGACAAACTCCAAAGTATGCAGCAAATGTTGAATCATCCCATTGGCATTGAACATGAAAAACAAATGGATCCACATAGTGTAATACCGTAAGGTCTTTTATTTTAAAAAAAGTGGGGTTCACACTTACAGGATTGCAGATAAAAACAAGCTTGCACTTTGGAAGGTAAAAAGCGATTGCCATGAACGTCACCCAACGCGTTTTGTCCCAACAGACATCATCTGGGGTGTGAGTATAGTGTGCAATCGCTGTAGTATATATAGAGAGACTCACCAATGAAGGATTTGTCTAAAAATTGATCACAGGGAACATCTGAAACTACTTAAGCTGTAACCCAAGATGGCACCGTCATCCGTTCCACACTTCGCTCGCTGCATTATAGCCTGTTCATGGCAAAGTTGCTTTAAAAGTGGTGGCTATAAAACAGCAGAGATCTTCCCAACAATTACAGGTAGGGAGATATCTGCCCATTCTTGAACAAGTGCTTTAGTACTAGTATATTGGTGCTGTAATTCTTTCCCATTTACTATACTGCAGTTCTTTGAGCTTTTCTTCTCAATGTAGAAAGATTTCCCAACAGTTATTGACCAAATAATGCAAGAAATGCTTAAAAACAGCAGCATCACTTGTAATTATCAGGCCATCAAGGACCACTCACCCCTTTTGTTGAAGGCTTTTTCAGGGAACTCTCAACAGATATCATTTCTACAATAATACACCTATAGACCCTTAGACCCAGTACTGTCTGACACCTAAAGAGGCATTAACTTATAATACTGTAGCATTATATCCAAGATATTTCATGTTGGTTAACCACATATATACACCACGTATGTTGGGAAAAAATGCAATGTATTCTGCAGTAACTTTACCAAACTTTGTTGCAGAGTCCTGCCTGTTTCTGCTCTGAAGAAAAAGCTGTTTGTTGTCTGCAGAGTGCATCTGAATTGGAGTGACTTTTTCATTATTAAACAGCTGATGCATTCGCAGGGCTTCAATGAGGAAAGTTGCAAGGTCTGCATCCCTTTAGTGATTAATCCATTTGGAAGTATTTTACCAAAAATTACATTTTTGCTGCAAAGAATGCCATATATTTGACTAATCTCTTAGTGTAGATTTCTGGGAAAATCAGTCAATCACACAAGCAGGAAAATACATTTCTGAGGGTGTTCTGTGCACTAATGGTGTACATAAGGCCTCCAGGTTGCCATATTGCATTAAACTTTACAGAAAATTAAAGTGGCTGAGGGTTGAAAAGGAAAGGTAATTTTAATAACATTCAATTACAATATGGTTTGTGTACCAATTGTTTATGCTGTTATTTTCTTTATTTGCTATTTGTTGCCACAAAACCGGAGTTGCCCTTTAACCACATCCCGCCCAGCCTTTATTAGAATGACGGCCAGGCGGGGAATCAGTTATCCTGACTGGGCGTCATATGACATCCAGCAGGATAAGCCGCTCACACGCGCCCACGAGCGACACACTGCATCTCTGATCTTGGTAAAAAACCTATGACGTCATAGGCTCTTTCAAACACAAAAAAAAAAAAAAAGACCTCTCCTGCGCTCAGGTGTCCATGAACTGGATATGTGGTGCAGCCACCTATAGAAGTAATGCCTAGCGTCTTGCAGCCCTCATTTGAACAATGGGTATTCAAGCTAAAAAAACAGAAAAGAAAGAGGGCGCACCAACCTAGTGCATTACCACTGATAAACTTTAATGCAGCATAAAAACAGTAAAAATTTATACTCACAAACGAGCTAATAAAGATAGCTTTCAAAAGGGCGCAAAAACGCTGTTTCTGTGGATCGACACCCCAGGACCTGTTGCCGAGAGGATCAGACCAGCGCAAATGGCTGATGGCTTACGCGTTTCGGGGGAGCACCCCTTCTTCTTTTCTGTCATAGGTTCTTTACCATGTGATCAGCTGTGTCCAATCACAGCTGATCACATTGTAACCAGGAAGTGCCGTTTATCAGCTTTTCCTTTATTTGCGCTGACAAGGCGCGAGTAGAGGAGAGCCAATCAGTGGCTCTCCTGACAGGGGGATCTGCGCTTATAATTAATCAGCACATCGATTATCAGTGCAGACCCATCAAGGTGGCCCACAAGTGACAACCCGTGCCCACCAGGGATGCCAACCCGAGCCCACCAGGGATGGCAATCAGTGCCCAATTCAGGGAATGCGAATCAGTGCCCACCAGGGATGGCAATCAGTGCCCATCAGTAATGCCTGCCAGTGCCTTTTCATAAGTGCCGCCCATCATTACCCGTCAGTGCCGCCTATCACTGCCCATAATTGGCACCTATCAGTGCCCAACCATGCCGCCTATCAGTGCCCATCAGTGCCACCTATTAGTGCCCATCAGTGCCACCTATCAGTGCCCATCAGCGCCACCTATTAGAGCCCATTAGTGCCACCTATCACTGCCCATCAGTGCTACCTATCAGTGCCCATCAGTGACGCCAATCAGTACCCACCAGTGCTGCATATCAGTGCCGCCTATCAATGCCCATCAGTGCTGCCTATCAGTGGTGCATATTAGTGTCTCATCATCAGTGCCCATCAGTGCTGCCTCATTAGTGCTGCCTCATCAGTTCCCAACAGTGCAGCCTCATTAATGCCCATCAGTGAAGGAGAAAAATTATTTATTTACAAAATTTTATAACAGAAACGCATCCTGTGACCAAGGACTGCAGGTTGATAATATCATCCATCAGTCATTGACACTGTAAAGGAGAAGGCCGCTCCTCTACACATGCTTGCTGGGCTGTCAGAGTCATTTCCCTATTAACAGTCAGTGGCACAGAGAATCCTGGACTTTGTGCCTGCAGCAGCTCATCATCCGTCCATCCAGCTGCACCCTTTCAGGACTGTGCTTCCACCACAGTCTCACCCCCTCCCGTGGACTCTTATATGCGTGTTTTTTATACTTTTGTATTATTTTTTTACTTTTCTTGGTAATTAAACCTTGTTGGAACTTACTACACCAGAGTAGTTCTGCTGCCTCCCTCCCTTCCCCTCTTTTTTGATTCACAGATGGAGTCCCACCTCCGTTTTGATAGCAGCACCCCTAGGTCTTCAGTTCCTTTTGTCTAGTTATAAGGGCTACCCCCTCATAAAGCCCCATCCCCCTGATTTTGGTCTGTAATATTTGTGGTCTGTATTATTGTCTTTGTTTAATATATGGGTTATTTTTTAACTTCATCATTTATATTTCCCATGAGTGATTGAGAGCTGATAGCCTAGTGCCAATCCTGGAGTTGGGGAAATAATAACTTTTTACTACAGTGTACGCCCATGCAAGGGCCTTGTTTGCACAGGTGTTCTGTGCATCCCCATTCACACAGTCCCATTCGTGTTCGTGCAGCACCTGCACGAACACAGCCACTGCTCCCAATTTGACAACTGTGCGAGTGCAGGAGCAGGACCCCAAATGCAGACAGTGTGTGTTCAGGGCCGCCCACCCTCATGTCTATCAAATTAGAAGCAGCAGCTGTGTGCATGCAACCTCTACATCCCAAATGATATGAATGGGACTGCCTGGATGCATGAAACACCTGCGCATCAACCATGCAGGCAAATACGTCCAGCGCACTGGCATACTGTATAGTACACCTGTGTAAACAAGGCCTTTCACATGAGTGAGGGAAGAGAGTACTGATCACAGTGGAAGCTACAAGTCACAATTTGGAGTTACAGAGGGCTAACCTTCTGTGGGAATTATGAGGGATCAAAGCGTAAGGTAAGTATATGCAGTTTGTGGGGCTGGTATTAAAGTGTACCTGTTGCTTTTCTCTGCTTGGGGAAAGCACAGGTTCACTTTAATATATATGCAATATGCCCCTCTGCTACTGCCTAGTTTGAATTTTGTTATTTTTAGATATGTTTGTTGTCATCATTCGTTCTCTACCAGAAAATTCTTGCTTTTGCTGAGAATACTGGCAACAAAATCTAGACATCTGCTAAGTAACACATATCTTAAAATCTTTTCATTTTAACAGTATTTATTAAAGAATCCAAAAAGCTGTTTTTTAGCATCATGTAATATTTCACAGGCTGTGCTCATTGTGTTCTAACTGTATTAACCGTGACCTGTGAATTTCCTGGTAGACAATGCTTTCTTGAGGTTAATGCTTGTATGTATGGTGTATTATGTAAAACAGAAATCAAGCAATTTTAACTGTTAGGACTCGTTCACACATGCCTGCACGCTAAATCAATCCGTTTTAGCATGCAGGCCATTGTCCATTCTGTGTCAGTGGTGGGGAGTGGGTGGTGCCTTGCCCTGTCTTGCAACAACGCAAGGAACTGTTCACCCTTTTTTTGAAGCTTTATTGAAATTGCAAAGTTCTCTTCTATTTACAACAGCTGTAATGCTTGTACTCCAGCTTCTCCATTCTGCAAATGTCTTGCATTTTTTTCAATAGGTGCAAGGTGCTCTACAAAGACTTCATTACTACAATCTTTTTGGCTTTCCATACACTTTAAAGAAATCTGCATATTTATGAAAAAAAACACTTTTGAAAGTACAGTATAATACCAAGTAAAAGCTTGTGTGACATTTTAGTACTTGAGTTAGAGCTACTTTAATATATGTAAAAGCATGTTGCAAAACAAAATAGCGATCTAGCTGTCAAAGAACTCTTATCACCATATCTCCATTGCCCTCTATGCTTTTATGCACATTCACTGAGGCATAACAAATAGCCAACATTTACTAGAAGGCAGCACATAAAATCAATCATCCCTGCTACATAAATGGAACAGCACATATACTGAAGGCTAAAAGTTCAGTGGGTAGTATCTATATAGAAATATAGCAAAACACCACAATTTCTGAAGGTTTCTGCAGAGGTCTGTTCAGTCGTAGGAAAAAGATCTTGAATCTTTATATTCCTTGTTATCCTCCAGTTCGGGGAAACAGAAAAAAAAAAAAAAAAACTTTTTCTACCGTGTATCTTTGTGCAGTACAACACTCTGCTTTGTTGTTCTCCCTCTCAAATATACTTGAGTGAAATGAAAAGGGTCTGTTGTAGAATGTGCTACAGACAAGATTATTCTCTGCCTATTCCCAAGTGTTTTGCTTTCTAAATACACATCTGAATGATGTTGGGAAAAAATGTATCTTTCTTTTACAGCTACAGTAATGTACAAAAGAAAAATATCTCGGCATCATTGCTAGATACATGTGGTGCCATTTCTATGGTAATTGCATACTTCAGTCTGGAACACAAAATGCATCATGAACACCTCTTGGTCTATTGATGTATCGGCCTAAAGGCCTACACAAAAAAAAAAGTTACTTTATACGGAGCTACAAATACCGTTCATGAATATGAATATCAGGATGTTCCAGTCTCTGCACAGAAAATTTGATATTTGAAAAGTTATTGTCAAATATTATTATATGGGATTTATATACTGTCAATAGTTTGTGCAGCACTTTGCAAAATAAAGAGAGACAGTACAGTACAGTTGCAATACAATTTAATACAAGAAAGTAAGGAGGCCTTGTTCTTGAGAGCTTACAATCTAAAACGGAAGGGAAAGTGATAGATAAGGTAACGGTGAGGAATGAGCTGATGGAGTAAAATATCAGTTATTAGGTGGAGGCCTTGGGAGAAGTTAGAAGGATGGTCTGAGTAATATTTTGAGAGGAGTTTTGTGATGTAACTCAGGGACGAGATGTGGAGGGCTTTGTTTTGTTGTTGTTAGTACTCCGAATTGTATTTGTTGGGTGAGCAAAAGCCAATGTAGAGATTGGCAGCATTTGGTAAGGTAGATGAATCTGCCAGCACACAGCATTCATGACTATAGGTGGATAGCCATTGTAGAGGTAGACCAGCAAGGTGGGAGTTGCAAAAGGCAAGGCAAGAGATAACTAGGGAATGAATTAGGGAGGCCTTTGTTCAGGGATTAAATAGTACTGGCTAGGTGTGCTGTTTGAGCAAGCCCTGGATGACCACTGGGCCATATGCCAACCACCAGCACAGTCACATGGGGAGACTTCATACCCCTGTGTAAGCTATGATTTGAGCAACTTGTCACTTATACAGGCTGGCTTGTTCTGCTCCTGTCAGCCTGTCTGCTGGGGAGGAAAAAATGGCAGTAAGGAGATAACCACCAGTAATACATGTTTTTTTGTTTTTTCTTTTTTCTTTTATGGGATATATTTTGTGTGGCAAAATGTTCATAATTTCTTTCAGCCAGTAATCTGATTCTCAAACCCTTTTTAAATTAATCAGAGCCCGCAGCTCTTGTGAGCTGATACATGGAGTTATCACCCTCCTGTGAGCTGATACAGGGAGTTATCATCCCAGTGATAAGGTCTTTCCTGCGCTACCTATATACCCTGTAATTATTTTTAAATGAGTCTATGAGTGCATTTGTCAATATTAGGCTAACAGTACAGCGTATAGAAGTAATGCCTACTCGCCTATGTTGCTGACACCACCACTACTCAACTTTCAGACTATTTTTAGCACAAACTATATAGTTAAAAGACTCCCTAATTACAGGAGCCATGAAGAAAACTCTATTAAAAAAAATTTTGGTTAAGCCCAAAAGTTCATTGTTTTCAGCCAATACTTTTCCTTTATACTGGTCTTACAAAATAACAAATTCAAAAATGTAGACTAGTATTTGGTAGATAAACAGTAATTTTTCACAGAGTTCTATAAGTTGGATCGAGGAATAAAGAGGGATTTGGCTCTAAAAGTGTAGCAGTCCCCACAGAGTTTCAATTTAAAGTGCAAGTGTAAAGAATTATTTGTGTAGCTGCTATTTAGAGCTTGATGCACACAGTCACAGTTACTAGCAGTGGCGCCTGATGCTAAACTTTTTGGGAGGGTGGCAAACAAACCCCCCCCAGGTCCTCCCGCACTCAGCCTCTCCACGGTGATGCCCCCCCCCGCGCATTCAGCCCCTCTACGGTGATGGTACCCCACACTTGGCCTCTCCACAGTGATGGTTCATCCGCACTCACCCCTCCACAGTGATGGTCCCCCCCACACACTTAGCCTTTCCACAGCTTCCTCGGCTTCTCCTCCCGGCCAACCCCAACCCACCTCGTGTCCTGATTGCCCAGAAGGAGAAGCCGGAAAACAATAGCAAATATTAATTTGCTATTGTTACAAGTGGTTAGGTTTGGGGTGCAGTGCTCTGCACCATGAGCAGAACCTTTTTCAAGCCAAGTAGAGCCTCAGGAGTTAGTTGATAAACCTATAAATCAATGATAACGATTAATGAACATTATTGAATCACAGAATTTATCTTTTTCTGTATAGTGTTGTGTTGAAATGAAAAGAGGTTTTTGACTACAGAAGGTAGATCCTTTTTCTATTCCTTCCGACTACATTTTTGAAACTTTATTGACATAGCAATAAGCAGCCTTTTTAATTAACTTTACATTGGGTGAAAACAATAATAAATCATGTTAACTTATGTTTTTTCAAAATAAGTAACGCTCTAATGCCCTGTACACACGATTGGACATTGATCGGACATTCCGACAACAAAATCCATCATATTTTTCCCGACGAATGTTGGCTCAAACTTGTCTTGCATACACATGGTCGCACAAAGTTGTCAGAAAATCCGATCATTCTGAACGCGGTGACGTAAAACACGTACATCGGGACTATAAACGGGGCAGTAGCCAATAGCTTTCGTCTCTTAATTTATTCTGAGCATGTGTGGCACTTTGTGCGTCGGATTTGTGTACACACAATCGGAATTTAAATGATCAGATTTTGTTGTCGGAAAATTTTATATCCTGCTCTCAAACTTTGTGTGTCGGAAATTCCGACGGAAAAAGTCCGATGGAGCCCACACACAAACGGAATTTCCGACAACATAATCCGATCGCACTTTTTCCGTTGGAAAATCTGACTGTGTGTACAGGGCATTACAGTTACTGGACCAGACAAGAAAAGGAGCATTGGATGTAAAATACAGTCACGCAACAAGTGCATGTCTATTTAGCTTCTAGTCTGCTATAACTGCTGCTGTCCTGTTTGAGTATATTCTGGATTTGCTAGATACACAAACTGAGAAACCAGGGCCTTAGATGGAATTTTAAGTATACATTTAGTTAATTTTTGTCTGTTTTTAGTGTACCACAACATTCTGTATTTAGATAACAGCAATTAAATAAATCACAGAAGCAGTATTTTTGTATACTGCACATTTAAAGGAAATCTGATGCTGGATAAATACAGTATGTTGTTGCACTATCCTTCTAAGCCCGTCTGTAAATTGGGTCAGTGGCCTAAAGTTTTAAAGACACATGCTTGGGGCGGGGGGGGGGGCAGTGATATATTAATATAAGAGCCATAGACAGACAGAAATCATAAGTGTTTACAAGATTGCACATACCATTTTTGTAGACTGTGCAGTTACACAAAGGGCCCTCTGGGACTTAGGGGCCCATTTATATTAGATGTTGATGAGAGGGGTGCTGGGACTCCATCCATTTTTGCATAGATTTCAACATTTCTAGCTGTTCATCAATTTACAGTGAATAAGTATTTTTACTGGACCAGTAGTTAAATGTGGGGCTCAAAATCTGGTCTTACACAGGAGCCCTTTGGTAGCTATGGAAATAGTTAAAAACCCTGTTGGTTTATTTTTTGCTGTCTGTGTCCTGTTGGGGGGATTTACCCTCACCTCCTGTCTCAGAGATGTATTGGGATGTAAGAGGAAATGTCAGCAAGATGATTTCCCCTCTTAGACCCCCTCTGAGAATCTGTCCCCTATTTTTATTCTGGTAATAGCCATAAAATTTTGGATTTCCCATTGTTTTCTGTCCTGTGACAATGCTCGCCTGGGCTAAGTTAGTGGGTACATCAACAAAGTAAGGCAGAGAGAGCAATACAATCCTTATGTGGTTCGAACTCTCCTCTGCTCTTTGCAAAACTAAAATAAAATCTTAAAGCGTCACATACACATTTCAAAAGGAGGTCAGCAATAACAGTCCAGACACAGATTTTGTTTTTATTCATCAAATTCGGACCCCCTTTTTTAATAACTTGAATTATAAAATGCAGGACTTTTTCCAGTACAAAGCAATGCAATATAATTGGGGATGGGTCCTAATAAAGAAGAATCGAAAATTCAGCAAAACAGAACAAAATACATCTGGGGTAAAAACAAGAACTGAATGCAACATGGAATTATGTTTTAGGGCCAATGTTGACAGGTTTTTGGTCTTGTGTTGATGGCATCAGTCTGATACAGGCCCTATGGAAGGTTTGCATTGTTCTTACTACTAATACTACTACTTACTACTAATAAAGAGAGAATTTATGAAAAAGTGGAGTAGAGTTGCCCAGAATTATTTCAAATGAAGTGTTTTGGAAATACCAAATGTTTTTTTTATTTCTCTCCAAAATGTGTTCTTTATGATATCTAAAATTTTCTTTGTATATATTCAAAATGTATAATGCGCTAATACTAACCTCCCAATATTATTTTTCACTTTTTAATTGTGTTCAATAATTTATTATCACATTGATATTTAGCTATAGGATTTTGTTATGGTGAAGGATGTTATGTTATTTATAATAGGCTCTATTTGATTATTTTGCACATGATTCACTGATTAATCATTAAGAGATCACACCGTGTTATATTGGGAGGTTAATATTAGCGCATTATACATTTTGAATATATACAACACTTTTTGTGTGATATCAGTTCACATACACAATAATTGCAGCTATATTATTTGGTCATCTTCTAGTATTTGTCACTTATTTATTTATTTACTAGTTCATATCAGCGCTTTAGTACACTTTTTACTAAAATTTTCTTTGAATGACTGAAACAACAAAACTAATTTTATTTTATTATATGTCCTGCAGAAATATTTGTGTAACTTCTTATTACATTTTATTGTTCTGAGTTACATTTCATTGTTCAGAGTCAGTGAGGCATCCAAGGAATTGTTTAAGTTCACTGTCTATTCCAATTTGTGTCTCTTCTTTCACATGAATGACTGAACACACTTGATATTTCATGTTAGCAATAAAGGGTTAGTTAAGAAGTAATAAACAGCCTAATGCTCTGTGTTAGATGTAGATTTTGGAAAGGTCTTTGTGTTGAAGACTCATCATGAATCAATTTGCTTTGGGTATTTCAATCCCTAATTATAGTTGTTCTTTCATAATTGGTAATATGAACATCTGTTGTATAATTACATTCGGTAGAGGTCATAGGAGCTTCTTATGGGTGAGAAAATTTCTTGTTAGCACATGAAATGGTACATAGAAAGCTACCTTTAGGTTTCCCATATATGTAATTCCATTAGCCAAGTTAATACTTTCCTATCTAACTGGCTAAAAATCACAAGTCTTGGTTCAAACTGACAGAAGATGTAGATCAGATATTGATCAGGGCTGCTGGAAACCATATTACTTAAACATTTATGCCCTATGTGACAGGGATTTAGCAAATATACCCCAGAAGACTAAAGCATGGCTTTTGGTGGCAAACAGTAAAAGCTATATGGTTGGTTCATGTAGAATAATAAGTAGTAGGATAGTAGTTGTTAGATTTGTCCTGATATCACTTTTTTAAGACCAAGTACAAGTACCGATACTTTTTTTCCAAGTACTCACCGATACCAATTACCAATACTTTTTTTTATGTCATGTGACAGGGGCACTAATATGCAGCACTGATGACACGTAGACTGCGTCAATAGTTTTTATTTATTTATTTATTTATTTTTTTACAATTTTATTTTTTACAATTCTTTATTTTTATTTTTTTTTTAGCCCTGTTGGGGGGTGGTTTTGGTGAGATATCAGCGGTCTTAGCAGACCCCTGACATCTCCTTTTTGAGACAGGAAAAGGGACTGAGGACACAGATTCCCCAGTCCCTTTCTCTGCAGCCTCAGCTGCACTAAAGATGAATGGACAGGAGATAGCGGCTCCTCTCCATTCATACACTGAAGCATCGTAAAACACAGTTTACGATGCTCAGTGACAGTTATGAATGAACAGAGTCAGGGATCACAGACTCTGTGCATGTGGAAAAGGAAGAAGCTGGTAAATGACATATTTACCGGCTCCTTCCTCCACTCTCTATCCTGATGGATCGAGGACAGAGGGGGACCAGAGGAGGATATGGGGGACAGACAGGGGTGATCGGTGCAGCGCTGGGGAGGATCACTGATCTCTCTGTATACATTCAATAAAGCAGCCAAAAGCCGTGGGAGGGAGAGGAGGAGAAGCAGCTGTCAGCTGCTTTATTGAAATGTATACAGGGAGATCAGTGATTGTAACTCCTCCCCAGCGCCGCATTGATCACCCCTGACTGTTAAGGTATCGGATTAAGCATCAGAACAAGTACTCGGGCAAATGCTCGTATCGATACCGACACTAGTATCCGTATCGGGACAACCCTAGTAGTAATAGTAGGATAGCTTGGTTAGGTAAATTTGGCTCCTGTATGTAAAGGATGCCATACTTGCTTGAAAGAGATGCAAAACTTAAGTGTTTCATATTTCGTCCCACCGTGCCTTCATGTCTGAGCTGGCTGGATACAGTAAGAAAATAGTCCTATAAAGTTATTCTTAAAATGGATTTGCATTTTAATTGGTCTGGAGAGAATGCAGATCAAGTGCCAAAGAACTATTGCAGAGGATGCTTTTGATTTGACCAGTGCCATAGAGTAAATGGTAGATGTAGAGAACCATTCGCTCAAGCAGGGAATGGGGTCTCTGGGAGTATTCTGTACACATGCATTGTACAGAATGTGCTAGGTTCCCATATTGGAGGGAAGTGACCTTTCAATTTCTTGGCAAGTACAGAAAATTATAGAGTTTGCAGATTACAATGAAACAGCATTTTATTAACCTTAAATGACAAAATGCTATGTGTAGCAGTTAAATATCTTATATAATTTTTGTGACATTGGAGGATTCTTTTTAAGTGTATGTCAGACCAAAACTTTTTTTTTTTTTTTTTTTTTTTTTTAGTTATGGATAGCATGTGGAAGGAGGATAGGTTCACTTGTCTGTTTTTTATTGCTATCTGTATCTATGATGTGTAGATTTACTCTCTCTATTGATCCTGGTGACTATAGTTTCCAATTGGAAATCTGTTTGAGTTGCCACATGAACAGAATGTGAGAAGAAATATTCCAACTGGAACATCTGTTCTAGTGATAACTGTTTGAGGGGATATGCCCACGTTTGGAAATGAAAGGAAATCACAGAGATAGGAAAAAAAAATAAAGGGGATTTATACACACTTTTAAGGTAAACTAAACTGTATTTTTAGTGCAACTTTTACATTAAAGTAGTTTTCACATATTTTAAAATTTTATTAGATGGTCCATATTTTGTTATCGCATTAAATGTATAGATTTGTAGATTAGTCACTAGAGGGAGCTGTCAGTAAATCAAGATAAGATAATCGAGATAAGCAGCCACTCAAGGAATGCACTGTTTACAAGTCTGGCAGCTCAGGCATCCATTGTGAGAAAGAGCAGTAAAGTGAAACTATTGTGTAGCACTGAATATACAGTATAATGAATAAATATAGCTGCCTCTATTTTCACATATAATGTCCTGGCATGCATGTAACATTTTGGATTGCTTTTTCTTATGTTTCAAGTGGACATCATCTGTTTATATCCAAGAATCAGTGCAGGTAATGCTACCTGAGTATGTTTACAATTATATAGCAGCTCTCAGGCCTCGTTCACATTGACTGCGGCTTTGAAATTGTGCAACAATTTCAAAGCCGCATGTCAGTGCGACTTCAGGTGCAACTTGGAAGACATCTGTGCAGCTTCATGCACAGATGTCTATGCAAGTCGCACCTGAAATTGCCAAATGTAGTGCAATAGCTACTTTTTTAAAGTGGTTGTAAACCCTTTACAACCACTTTATACTACAGGCAAGACTATAATTAGGCTTACCTGTAGCTACACTGGATATCTCCTAAACCTGCACGGTTATCCCTGTATTTGCATGTGCTGACGTCATCGGCACACGTGCACTTAAGCAAACTGAAGCAATGGCACGTATGTGCCATTGCTTCAGTTGTACTGTGCCGTTACCGGCGGCTTCCGCGCGCATTGGCGCAAGAGTGACATCATCGTGGCTCCAGCCAATCACAGCGCCGAAGCCGCTGTACTCGGAAGTAGCCCGGAGATGTCGGCTGCCGGAGCGGTGAACGAGGACCGCTGCGGGGGCTTCGATCTCAGGTAAGTAATTCATAACGAGCTAGTATGCAATGCATACTAGCTCATTATGAATTTGTCTTGCAGTTTTTTTCTTCTTCTTTAACTGGGTTTACAACCACTTTAACTACTACAGCTTCAGAAGGTTTTACCCCCTCCCTGACCAGGCCATTTTTTGCGATACTGCACTGTGTTGCTTTAACTGACAATTGCGCAGTCGTGCGACACTGTACCCAAATAAAATTGATGTCCTTTTTTTCCCACATATAGAGCTTTCTTTTGGTGGTATTTGATCACCTCTGCAGTTTTTATTTTTTGCTCCATAAACAAAAAAAGACCGACAATTTAAAAAAAAAAGAAACAATATTTTTGTACTTTCTGCTATAAAACACATCCAAAAAAAATCAATTTAGGCCAATATTTATTCTGAATCCGCCGCAGAGAGCACTTTTATCTTATAGCTGACCGATGGCCGAACAAAGGATACAGGGGTTATGGCAGCTAGCTGCTGCCATAACAACGATATCCGTCCTCAAAGTGAGGACATATATCGGCGTTCGGCAAGTGGTTAAAGTTCTGTTATATATCTCTGATAGTTGGAGGACGATTGATTGGAGATCCCATCTTGCATTATACATCTTATCGCTCTCCAAAGCTTTATTTTTAATATATGTGTGAGAACATTTAGAATACAGGAATTGTTCTGAGGATTTTTCTTTGTGCACGACCTTGGAAATTTAGAAATGAACATATCTGTATTTAAAAAGGTGCATCCCAAAAAGCGGTAATGTAAAATACAAAATAACCATTAAATCATTAAAATTAACATATTATATTTAGAAAAGGAACCATTAGTCTCAATTCTTGGAAATGTTAGCATAAGCAAAACACCAATTTTTCACATGGCTAGTGTCCAAAAATTGAAGTCCAGCAGAAACAGATCACTTAGGAGCTTGGAATGTAGAGATGTATGTAGGGGAAAAGTTACTGTGTATTTAAGCTGCATAAAGTACATGTCCAGCTTCAGGTTTTTGAAAACATCATGGTCCATGCACACTAGGAGCAGAAAAAAGGCCAGAATAAAGGAAAGTGATGGTCAGCACTCAGAATGGCATCCAAAATATTATTTCTTTATTAAATGCATGTACAAAGCTGTAAAACAACCTACGTGTTTCGGACGTTAGTCCTTATGCCCCGTACACACGACCAGAATTTTCGACGGAAAAATCTTGGATGGTTTTTCCGACGGAATTGTGCTCAAGCTTGGCGTGCATACACACAGTCACACAAAAGTTCTCTGAACTATCGACCATCAAGAACGCGGTGACGTACAACACTACGACGAGGAAATGAAGTTCACTGCTTCCGAGCATGTGTCGAATTGTTTCCGAGCATGCGTTTATTTTGCGCGTCGGAATTGCATACAGACGAACGGAATTTCCGTCAAGAACTTTTTCCGTTGGAAAAATAGAGAAGCAGCTCTCAATCTTTTGCTGGCAGAAATTCAGACAGAAAAAGCTGGATGGAGCATACACACAGTCGGAATATCCGACCAAAAGCTCCCATCACACTTTTTTGACGGAAATTCCGCCCATCTGTATGCAGCATTAGTCATGGAAAAAAGGGCAGAACCTCTGGCAGAAAAATTGGCATTACAAAATGCTCAAAGTAGCTCATACTGCACAAGGGGTTTAGTAGAGTTTATGCGTATTTGCTTTTACAAGTGGTTTTTTTTTCCAAACCATTCCCCCACACATATTTCAATGTACATTTGAAAATGCAAACGCTCTTAAACGCCCGTTTAGGAGCGTTAAGCATTTTTTCTGCCTGAAAACAAATGAGACAATTGTTACCACCTCCTAACTGTCCCTCCCTTAAACCACTTGACCTCCAGAAGATTTATCCCCCCTCATGACCAGGGCATTTTTTGCAATACGGCACTGCATTAATTTAACTGACAATTGCGCGGTTATGCGGTTATGCAATGCTATGTGCCCACCCACACAATAGACATCCTGAGGATACATCCACAGGGGGATGGTTGGATATTCATCCGCCCGTTGTACAGCCTTCATTACAGGCTTCAACGATCGTCTGCCCTAAAGTGGATCTGCCCAATACAGATTGGGTCTGGCATCCATAAAATATTCTATTTGACCCCGGTGCCTTGAGTGCTACTTGAACACAGAGTCATTCCACCTGAACCTATACATTTGTAAAACATCTCCAACTCCCAAACCCCTGATAAAGGTATCAGAATACTGGAAACGCGTCGGGTATCGGGGTACATCACCCCTTGGAGAGTATTTTTAACACGATAAATATTCATCTGTATATCTTCGGTTCTGTGTTTGTATGGAATGTACATTTTTTATATGTGGTAGACATTTGTATGTCTTTTTTACTGCATACCATTAAAAACATATTTTTTAACTCCAGAGTTGGTGGTCTGTCAAAGTCCCAAAATAAGGGGGGCATCTTTCTTTGGTTCATTACACTAGGGATGGGACCACCATACTCTTCATTTGGTATGATGGAAGCCTCTTTTTTCCTTGCTAATGCTTATGCATTGTATCGTACCAAAACAAAGTACCATGTGTTTGGGTGCTGCGTGCTTCAAAAAAAAACTTCCTTGTTCAGAATGTCATGCATTGGCCAGTTCATTGAAATGAAAGTGCTGCCCAAACGCACCACACCTATTAATTCCTGCACACATACTGCAGGTGTGCAGAGGTGTGTGAGATTGCCACAGGTTGGGCAAGCCATTTGAAATTATGGGGCTGCCCGGACACACCGCACCTCAACACGGACTGATGTGAATGTACAATTTATATGTAAAGCGCTACGATAAATTGATGGCGCTATATAAGTACCTGAAATAAATAAACATGCCTGCATACATGCCTGCACAAAAATAGGTGTGCAGAGATGTGTGAAATTGTCACGTGTTGGGTAGCCTATTAAAATAAATGAGCTGCCCATATGCATTGCAACTTAATGAACATGCACAGACACAGGTGTAAACCCAGCCTTAGAGTTATCACCTGGCTTCTGGAGCCCTTTGAACCTCCTATGCAAAAACTTTCTGAAAGTTGATATTTGCATGGTGGCCCCATATACTCAATAATGCTTGGGCCAAGGTTGCTCAAGTACAAATCAATGCATTGTGCTCTGCCAGAAAGTGTTTGGCTATTTTCCCCTATTAGCAAGTGAAGATTTTTTCATGGATTTTTTTTTTCTGTGTTCTGGTAGCTCTTTAGTACAATACAAAAGGTATGGTTTTGCATCTCATGTTCCCTGTTGTTTGGCAATAATTGGGGTTTTCTAGTATAAGATTGCTTACAGTAGTGGCCATACACTGTGCAAATTTCTTTCCTGCAACCACAGGTTGCAGGAAAGAAATTTGCACAATTCCCCAACCAACACGGATAGTGCTGACAGGGGAATCCCTCCTGGCAAGCTATTGTCTGCTCCCAGCGGAGGGGGCAGGGGTGGGTGGGGTGAGCTGCCCTCGCAGGGAAAAGACAGTGATTATCGCTGGCGGCTATAGCAGTCGCTAGGGATAATCGTAAGAGATTCCGGCAGGCTGGTTGTATCCAAGTTGATTGATCGATCAACTTGGTACATTCAGCCAACCCATTAATGGTTCGAATCGTCAGGAACTGGCCAAGATTTGAACCATGTATGGCCAGCCTAACAGTCCAAAATATTTGGTTCTGTATGGGCAATGCAGAACTGTCAGCCTTTAATTGGCTGTGTTGAAAAATAACTTTATGAAATGTTCCCTTTAGTTTAAAATAGTTCTAAATTTACCATGGTTTTGAAACCTCCATATTGTAGGCATGTCTTATAGGGAGAACAGGGGCCATCATTCCACTTTTTCTGTGGATTAGGTAAAATATAACGTTCCAAATTTCACATTACTAATATCAGAACAAGGCTTCTTTAGGGGCAGGGGTGTTCATTTCTTACTGTTATTATCTTAGTGGTAAAGTGGCTGGAAGTTACAATGGTTCCATGGCTAGCTTTATACTTCTGAACAAACCAGATGTTGCTGTAAAATGTTACTTATTCGTGGCCAATAGCAGACATCAAGGCAGAGCAGCAATTATTCCCACAATCTCTGTGGGACCACATTTAGAAAGTCATACAATTTAATCTAAATGGCTCCTGAAGATGTAAACCTACAATATTGGGTATTTCCATAAATGTGAATTCAGTGCCTTGGTACCTTAGTATCTACACATTGGAAAACTGTTGTTATAAAGTGTAGAACACCATAAAATGAGATATGGACACCTTATTTGGATTGTATATAAGGAAGGCTTCCACTGCAAAAAGAATCACATGGTAATAAAAAAAAAAGTGTAATTTACACAATTGTTTTGTAAATGCCTACAGCAGGCCTAGTACTGTGAGATATTTTTAAGAAGCGCAAAGATTGGGTCATGTGTGTTTTGGGGACAAACTGTACTATCCCAGTAAAAATATATCAATGAATCAACAGAAACCATTTGTAATTGGTTAGGGAGCTTGGGAGATTAAAATTACAATCTGCTAAGGTTCTTAGTTTTAGCGTTAATCCACGTCTGAGCAGAGAAGTTGGGCTCAGTGTCAATTCTCCTCTGTTGTTGTTGTTAAAGTAGGTCTGTAAGTGACTTTACAACTCTGTGTGGTGAAAATACTGACAGGCTTATATATACAGCAACAGTGTAGTAACGTGCACCACCCATTAATGCAATCGATAATGCTCTGTACACACGATAGGATTTTCCGACAACAAAATCCATGTTTTTTTTCCGAAGGATGTTGGCTCAAACTTGTCTTGCATACACACGGTCAGTCACACAAATCTTGTCGGAAATTCCGAACATCAGGAACGCGGTGACGTACAACACGTACGATGAACCAAGAAAAATGAAGTTCAATAGCCAGTGCGGCTCTTCTGCTTGATTCCGAGCATGCGTGGAATTTTGTGCGTCGGAATAGTGTACACACTATCGGAATTTCCGACAACGGATTTTGATGTCAGAAAATTTGAGATCCAGATCTCAAATTTTGTGTGTCGGAAATTCCAATGGAAAATGTCCGATGGAGCCTACACACGGTCGGAATTTCCGACAACAAGCTCCTATAGAACATTTTCCGTCGGAAAGTCCCACCGTGTGTAGGGGCATAAGGGTTTTAAATACTAGCCAAGGCAAATAAAAATATTAAAAAGTTGCTTAATATCTTTTTAACTCATTCATATGTAAAAATGTTTAATTTTGGCCATAAAATTTCTTCAACCCCCAGAAAATTATATATTTTTTGGAAGCAAGGCCATGTAGAATAACAAAAATGTTAGTTGCAACTTTTTATTTCACATGATATTTGCATAACTATTTATCAAATGCAAAGTTTCAGGGAAAATATAGTAAAATTATTCTTAATGCCAACACACACAATATAATACCCATTTTTTGGTTAAATATAAAAAATTAGGTTGTGTTGAGTAAATGGATACCAAACATGTGAAGTCTTAAAATTGCATGTGCCTGTGATATCGCAAAAAATGACAGTACCCAAAAATCTCCATAGGAGTCACCTTAAAAGCCTTTTCATTTTATTATAATTTTATTATTTCTTTCTTTCTTTCTTTTTACTTTATTGCTATCACAAGGAGTTAGGCTGGCCATACACTATACACTTTTCTTATATTTCTCAATTTTCTTTAGATTTACCTTCAACTATGTAGTGCAAGGGCCTGCCTGACTGCATACGCATTGAAAGTGTTTAGGCTTGACCTGATATTATATGATTTTGGTAAATCTAAAGGAAAATTGAATAAGAAAATTGTATAATGTATGGCCAGCGTTACTAAACTCCCATGTGAAAGCACTGAGCAGATGACAGATTCTCTTTATGAAGACATTAGGGGTTTAATAGACCCCAATGTCTTCCCAGCCCTTCACGTTATCTGATCGAGCAGAGATGCTCCCCTGGCTGTACCAGCCAAGAAATGGAGGCTCTGAAACTGGAAGTAACCAAATTCATCTCCTCTTCTGGTTTTTATCAGTACAGGGGAGATCGAGGTATGGATGTGCCTCAGTCTCCCCCTGCCCTCCATCCTGAAGTTGGCGGTGGGTCCAGGCTCCTGATCACTTTTACTCTCAAGCCGGGACCTGGCAGAACAAAATGGGCACAGGCTGACGGTGGCTACTGCAGCCATCAGTTTGTGCTTAAGGGTTCACGTATATACGCCCCAAAAAGCTGAACTAGCTAAAAAATGTATGCAAAATGATCATGCGGTCACACTATTCAATGCTGTATCCACTGCTTGTGAAAGGTGGTGAAGGAGCAGCAGCTTCCAAGCATAGCACAGGCAGCAAGTCTCTATCCAGGAACTGCTGTCAATCAGTGCAGGGAGAGTTCAATGCGATGTCCACAGTTTGGCTTCAGAACTGTAGTCCCACTGATGCCTATCAATGATACCATGGTCTGAACCTGTAGATAGCATTGACAGAAAGGAGAAGAAGACTGCAGAGGACAAAAGGAGATTGGCAGGATCACCAGATATTCTCAGTTCACTAGCATGAAAATGAAATATAACATCATGAATGATCAAGTTTAAAAACCACTGTACAACAAATGTAATTTTTATTTTTGGACTTACATAGCCTTTAACAAGCACCCTTTGAGCTCCAGTCAAGTAAATTATCTGCTACAAAGAGACAAGGATACACATTCTTCTTTTTTCCCATGATCACTCAGACTCTACATTGTAACTTTGTAGCAAAGTAGCAACAGGAAATCAATGTGTGTAAGACTACAAATGTACATAACACCAAGAAGTTTTCATGATTGTGTAATCTCTGGGCTAACATCTCAGCCCAAAGTAAATTTTGACCCTGGATGATGCCTGAACAAAGATGTCAATGGCTTTTTTTGTGGGAAAGTAAGCCCTTCTTCTACATCAGGGGTCTCCAAACTTTCGAAACAAAGGGCCGGTTTACTGTCTTTCAGACTTTAGGGGGGCCAGACTAGGGCCAGTAGGAGTAGAAAATGTGCTTGCATCCAGTGGAAGTAAACAATGCCCTATCTTTGGTAGGAATAGTGCCCCAGTGTTGGTGTTAATTGGAGGAATAGTGCCCCATCTATTCAGCCTATTGTTGGTGACAGTGGGAGGAATTGTGCCCTTTCGTTGGTGTCTGTGGGAGGAGTAGTGGCCCATTGCTGGTGTCAGTGAGAGGAATAGTGGCCCATTGTTGGTGTCAATGGAAGAAATTGTGTCCCATTATTGGTGTCAAAGGAAGGAATTCCACCTTTAGTGTTGTGCCTATTTGATGGTGTCAGTGAGAGGAATAATGCCCCATTATTGTTGTCAGCGACAGGAATTATGCCCCATTGTTGGTGTCAGTGGATGTAATAGTACCCCAAGGACTTGATAAAACAATCATAGGGCCGCATCCCGCCCCCGGGCCACAGTTTGGAAACCACTGTTCTACATGCTTATTCATCTTGTGCCAAAATTCCACCTCATTATAGGGGGTATTTACTAAAACCGGTGCACTCAGAATCTAGTGCAGCTGTGCATAGTAACCAATCAGCTTCTAACTTCAGCTAGTTCAGTTAGGCTTTGACAATACAACATGGAAGCTGATTGGTTATTGTGCACAGCTGAACCAGATTCTGTGTGCACCAGTTTTAGTAAATCTCCCCCTATAAGCCCTACATTGCCAATTTCATGAAATCTGAATGTAATAACTAAGAGCAGCATTGACAATAGAGATACCTGCAATATAACCACGTCTTCTAGATCACTCCTCCTCAGAGAAAATTTCTTGCATGATGAAGCACTAAAGGAGGCTCCAAATCACAAATAAAATCAATGTTTTATTGACTCATTTACAACTTGCTTAGCAAATAGTGAAGAATCATGTCCCGCCTGTTTTGTTCAGTTGTACTGCACTTCAAAGGGTGTAGCATAGCAGGGATTAGCAAATAAAAACGGAGATATCTCCTCTAAAGTCTTAAAAAGGGTGTTAGTAATGTCATTGATGAAATATGGTCATGTGTTCATATAAGGGTCAACAACCAGCCCCTTTGTTACATGTGCTGCAGAGCAGGAAATAAGCCTGATTGGACTGGAACAGTGGTCTCCAAACTGCAGCCTGACGCCCTGATGCAGATCTTCTCTTGCCTTTATCTGGCCCTTGGGGCACTATTCCTCCCATTGATACAATGCACTATTCCTCCCACTGACACCAACAATGGGGCTACTGTTCCTTCCACTGACACCAAAACTAGGGCACTATTCCATCCACTGACACCAACAATGGGGCACTATTCCTTTCACTAACACCAATGATAAGGCACTATTCCTTGCACTCACACCAATGATGGGGCACTATTTCTCCCAGTGATACCAACAATGGGGCAATATTCCTCCTACTAATGTCAATGATTAGGCATTGTTTACTCCCATTACTGCCAGGGTATTTTCTACTCACACTGGCCACAGTCCAGCCCCCTCAAAGTGTGCAGGACAGTAAACTGACCCCTGGACTAGAAAATGGTGCAAAGTGGAATTTTGGATACAGATGAGTTCGGAAAATGCCCAAGCTCATTTCTGTTAATGACTCATAAGTGGACTGAATTGCAGATGCTTTTACGTTAAGGCACACATGTGTATTTCAATGTATTTACCTGTTTCTCTGGAATTCGGCTGTATTAAATCACATTACTATTGCAGATAATTGTCTACAACTCTTTTTGGGTCATTATACCCATTTGATTGTGCTAGTTGAAGAAAGTACCTGACATACAGTTGTGAATTCCCCTTAATCCCTTGTGATAAAACTTTTTATAAAGTACTGTGTAATTAAGTCAAATAAACAGTTATATCCTTGATTATAAGGTACTTGCTCCCAGTTATTGAATACATGAACGTGAACCTGTAATCATGACGATATTGGTGACTGCGTACAATTATAAGACAGAAATGCCTCAACTTTAGTTTTACACTGCGTAATACAAGTGTCATGCCACTCATTATAAACCCTCAACAGAATTTGACTACGTGAGCAAGAGTAATTAGGGAGGAGCGCAGCCATGATTAAAATTAGATTGTAAAAACACATTTTAAAACACACATACTATGTATCTATTGGGCTTAAGAAAATATATTACATCTTGTTGCACCATTTGATGACTTTCCTTAAAAATGCAAGCCTTGTTTGTCATGTTTAAAGTTTCGGCTCTTTGACCCCATTCACACTATTGCATTGTAAATAATTTATTAAATCTGGGGAGTTCACATAAAGTTCTTTTTTTACAGCACTAATAGCACTAATACTGATTGAAATTGCATCCAAATACTAGACTTTACTAGACTTTGCTGTTGTGGTGCCTTCCTAGGTAGGTTAGCAGGATGATAGATACATTTTGTTCTTTGTGGCTCCTCTATAATCATTGGAGCGGTTATTAATTCCTTTGGGCTGCTCTAGATTTTACATGCTGCAGTCTGATGGCTCCCACTGCATTCTGGAGGCTTCCAAAACATTAGAGGGCTGAGAGAGACAAATGGGCAGCTTGATTATTTAGTGTGCTTCAGCCAATCCATGGGGAGGTGCACCCAGTAGGTGGCTGGGGAGAACACACATATTCTGGATGTCAGGAGCAGCCCTTGTTCTTGTCCTGCTGTAGAGGTTCCACAGCCTCAGGGGTTCTGCTTTTCTGAGACAGTTTGTGCTGGAGTCTACTGATGTTTATTGAGGCCCCAGCTGTGGCAGGACTAGGGGGCCTATTCCTAATCATATTTGGAGCAAAACAGTCTCGCCTAAGGATGTGGTCTTGAGGACTAACTGAAATGTGCTGGGTGAAAGTTGGGAAGTGGGTATCTGTCCTGTGGCATTGTGACTATTAACCCCTCTGTCATTGAAGAGTGTCTCATGGAAGCTAGGAACTAAGCAGTTGTCCTGAGACATAGAGAAGTTTGAAAGAAACTGGAGGCGTTCATCTGTCCTAGAGAGACATTGTGAGAATAGATCTGAGCACAAGATGCAAGTGTTTATGTCAGACAGCAGGTACCATCCAGCATTGCACACTTTAATCTTCTGGAACACACAGGTTCTTTAATCTTCTGGAACACACATAAACTCTGGTTTGGGCAGAAACGGTTTGCAACAATGCAGTGCTCTACAAGTAAGCTATGGTCAGACCTGAGCATTTTAATAGGACAGTGAAGACATCAAAAGCAAACATAAAGTATGATAAGTCACCAATTGATTTGTAATTTGTTCATGATATTGGTTATTTTGGCACACTCATAAAGGTAGAAATGCATAACCTTAACTTATTAATTATCTAAAAGTCTTTTAGCTGGCCAAATACTACAAACCAATGCTTTGGTTAAGCATACCTAATCTGAACTTGCTTGTAGACCTATTTTAAAAAATCATTGGTGCCCAACCTGTGGCCTTCCAGCTGTCGCAGAACTACAGACCCCATGAGGCATTGCAAGGCTATAAGTTAAGAGCATGACTCCCAAAGGTTGAGGCATAATGGGACTTGTAGTTCCCCAACAGCTGGAGGGCCACAAGTTGAGCACCAATGCTATAAATAGTGAGATCTATGAACTGCAATATAATAAAATCAATCAGTGCAAACCATATAACACTAACCATAAGCAGCTGTAGTACTGAGGGTCAAATTTATCAAATCCCTAAATATAAGTATTATCAAAAGGCAGTACAGCGCATATATTACAAGATCTAATAAAACAGTAAAGAATAGTCCATTTATATGTTTCAAGACAAAAATGTCCAGCAATTACTCCGGTGACACGAGTGACATCCACACAAAGTTGAGTGACTGTAGTGAAAGAAACCTCCACCTTCGGTAACACAAGCCGCTCACCTCAGCAGATGGACCCCTGAGTTAATCAGTCAGGTCTAGATCAGCAGTTCCCTCACAGGGTTAATGACCGGAAAAGATGCACTTAAAACTGGTCAAACACTGATAGCTGGTGGGCTTGCAGTAATCACATGGAAAAGAGTAATAAAGGAGATCTAGTGCTCTCTGAATGTTGCTTTAAAGATTTAATAAAATCAATGGGAACACTTACAAACATTGCACTGTGCCCCAGTGCGAAGGATGAATCCTAAAAATGGATGATCCACTAGAACTAAAACATATTAATCTTAATAAAACAAAAACTATTACCGGTCAGAAATAAAACAATTGACGTCAAAATCGACGTTCAGGCCCCCCGGAATGAGAACCTTGGTCTTGTGAATCCAATGGGATTCCCTGCGACTAAGTTGATGTAGAAAGTTACCCCCCCCCTCCATTTGTACGTCAACTTAGTTGCAGGGAATCCCATTGGATTCACGAGACCAAGGTTCTCATTCCGGGGGGCCTGAACGTCGATTTTGACGTCAATTGTTTTATTACTGACCGGTAATAGTTTTTGTTTTTTGTTTTTGTTTTATTAAGATTAATATGTTTTAGTTGTTATGCTGTATCTATTATGGATGTTCCATGAGATTGAGCATGAACGCGGGGTGATTATTACACATTTTTAACTTCGTTTTCGTTTTAACATTAACAAACCATCTCATTTGTTTTTGTCTTATGGCAAAGTTGTCTCAGTTGTATCATTGTAACTGTGGACTCTTTTCACATATTATGTCTCTGCGTACAAACTTTCTGGGTTGCTATGGAGATTAGTCTACACTGGCACCCATTGGTCATCTCGACCAGCAGACATGCATATCAAGCGGGTGTCTCACGTCATGCCGTTACCGCTGAAGAAGTCCTGCCCCCTTTAGGGACGTAACGCGTACGAAATTACCACGTGACATAGATCGTGACGTCACCGGCGTCCTGCCCGTTTACTCTCGTGGATCATCCATATTTACGATTCATCCTTCGCACTGGGGCACAGTGCAATGTTTGTAAGTGTTCCCATTGTTTTTTTTAAATCTTTTAAGCAACATTCAGAGAGCACTAGATCTCCTTTATTACTCTTTTCAATGTGATTACTGCAAGCCCACCAGCTATCGGTGTTTGACCAGTTTTAAGTGCATCTTTTCCGGTCATTATCCCTGTGAGGGAACTGCTGATCTAGACCTGACTGATTAACTCAGGGGTCCATCTGCTGAGGTGAGCGGCTTGTGTTACCGAAGGTGGAGGTTTCTTTCACTACAGTCACTCAACTTTGTGTGGATGTCACTCGTGTCACCAGAGTAATTGCTGAACATTTTTGTCTTGAAACATATAAATGGACTATTCTTTACTGTTTTATTAGATCTTGTAATATATGCGCTGTACTGCCTTTTGATAAGATCTATGAACTGGCTGGAGATTATCCCTAGGTGATTCCCAATGAGCAATGCTAGCAAGTTCTGATAGAATTTACACAAATCTTTTA
Organism: Aquarana catesbeiana; assembly: GCF_042186555.1. Taxonomy (NCBI): domain Eukaryota; kingdom Metazoa; phylum Chordata; class Amphibia; order Anura; family Ranidae; genus Aquarana; species Aquarana catesbeiana. The sequence goes on from NC_133328.1 coordinate 393,054,418, forward strand.
AAATATACATTATACATTCACAATTTCGCAACTGTTGTGCCAAGATTATGGAAGGCATATCTGTCTGACACCATGTGGGAGTACATAACATGGTAATTAATCAGCAGCATACCTGTGTCATATATGTATAGCTTTCAACACACTCTCAGACATTTATTATTATGTAGCATTCCAATATACATTTTCAGTACAAACACAGTATCCTTTTCAATAGGATTACTTAGCATTACCTGCATTATAATGATTGAAGAAGGATACCTGTCTTATGCTAGAATGTAATTACTGAACCTTTCTAAACCATGTCAATTTGCATAGGCTGATCTAACCCATATTATCTTAAAGCTGATCTCTGGGCAAGCAAAACTGAAATCGGATGTCTACCCTTTTTATCGCTGTAACCTGCTGACATAGTCATGTGCTTGTCAGGTGTGTCTCTTCTGGTGATGAATCACCATAGCTGTTCTCGTTGTTTGCGACCGCCCCCTTTGCAAAAGTAGAGTTTCATATCATGATTTTGGCACTGGATACTGTGGGTGTTTAAAATTAAAAAGACCATATGGGGATTTCACAACATGATGAGATCATGGAAATTGTGCAATAGTTTAAGGAATAAAACCTTTACCAATAAGGAAGGGATTAACAATAAATTGCACAAATTGCACAAAAAAACATCGTAAACCGTGTTACCAAAATTTCTGAACAAAACCCTACACAGGTGTCATTGCCTACATAAAAAACAATTGAAACAAAGTTAACAAACAACATAGACAACATATAAATAACATACACATTCCTCATCAACCATGAGTAAGCATGTCCTAAACTTCTTTTTGGCAGATCTCTCCAGGGTACAGAGATGTATTGTGCTGCAGGAAATGATGATTAAATCAAAATATACATTTTAAAACACAAAAAAATCACAATGTGATTATGTTATAAAAGGCCAGGCATATAATTATATCAAAAGGTGCAAAAAGCATAACAACATACACGGAGGCATATAGAAGCAGGATAATACAGGGCCTGAGCTCTCTCTCAGAATAAGCAAAACAAATTAGTACACCCCTCTGCACAAAACACTTAATAAAATTTAGAAAATTCTTAAGCCTGGTACATACTATTAGTTTTTTCCATTTAACACAGCGAGTTGAATGAAAAAAAAAAACTGTCAGCTCCGGTCAGAGCCGCTGTACTAACAATATGACGTTAGTACAGCGATCTTCCCCCATGTTCTGACAAGGGGACGGCCCCCCTGCTAGAACACTCTGATCAGCGCTCTCTGCCATTGGCTGAGAGCGCTGATCGGGAGCCGGTCGGATGCTGGTTTTCCAGCATGCTCTTCCCATAGAAGCCAACCAAATGGCTGGCTTCTGTAAGACCAGCTGGCATACACACAAGCCGAATCTCGGCCGGCATTCAGCCCATGTGTAAGGGGCTTTACCATTTAGTCTAATTTAATTTTCATGACCTTAACTCTGTAATTTAAAAGAAAACAGAATCTGTTCTGCCAAGGAGGAGGTGCAACAACAGGGATTATATTATATCCTCTCCTCTCTCTCTGCAGGAAAAGGAAACTACAGTCCCCATCAAACACAGGGCATTGTAGTGAATGTGGGCGGGTACACTAGGCCTGTACATGTTGAATGTGTCTGAGAGTCTCGGTCTGCCCATCACTGCAAGTGGGGCTGAATTACATTACTGCTTCCCGGAGAAAGAACTACAGAAGAGATGTGCCAAAACCAGTGGCTGGGGGAATAGGAGGCATAGCAGCCACTGGTCTTACATACAGGAATCCAAAAAGAAGAATTGGTTTGAGCTGAAAATAAATAGGCTATTTCAGAGCAACTACTGTGTGAACCAGAAGATGGATGATATATTTATTGAAGGTAGGAAATCAGCAACAAGGACATGTAAAGAAGTTTTTGCACTGAGTTCTGCTTTAAGCTCTCAGTGTCTCACGTGGAAAGGACAGCGCATGTGCTTGTGCAGCTTATGTGTATGTTTCTCCTCCGCCTGCTTTTAAGAGTAAACCCTCATGGAGAGATAAATAGACATTATTTTAACATACTCTGAGCCGTCGCTGTACTGTTCCCAGCTGAAAAAGTTTGTGCCTGACATTTGTTGTGGAGATTATACAAGTTCCTAGAGTTGCCCAGCAGCTGTTCCACAAGGGACTGAAGGAAAATAACCACAGACAAAACATTGATCAGCTGCCAGTCTGTATTTCCAACATTTATTTAAGTGGTTTAGGTGTGTGTCTTTTCATGCTTAAAATTAGGACCCAAGAGTTTTTCTCAGGAACAAAAGATTTATACCTGAAATCTGGACTATAGAAAAAACGCTCCATTATACATATTGGAGAATGTTTTGTTTGCTCTCACATACCTCACATACAATATTTTTCCTTTCTTGCTCATACGGTTGTTGGGACACTGAGCCTGTTTTATGTCGCATTAAACAATGGTCAATTTCCTGCACTATTACACAGTATGTTATGATCTGGTTATCGGTATTTAGAGATGTAATAGGCCTTGTTGCTGCAAGAAAACCAATCATTCTCCTATATATAGTCTAGAAAACAACTGTGTCCACAAACAGTACTGGAATATGCCAACAGGCTTGTTAGCAGCAAGATGGTTTTGACCTGATGCATGCAGAAGGTTAGCTCTTCAAAAGCTATGTCTGCTCTAGCAGCACATGGTCACAGCAGGGAATGTAAGAGTACAGCTCTCATTATATTCAGTGTAGGTCTGTGCTCTGATTTTTCCCTAATGATCACAGGATTCGGTCTGTTACTCTACAACCTCATAGTATCATAGAAATGTAATACAATATTAGGGAACCAGACACAGTTCTGTCAAATAAAGTACATATGGGATGTGTATTGCTTTTATACATTATTCTTTTTTCTGCAGTCTTCCCTATGAGATGATTTTAAAATAACAATAAAAGTTAAAGTGCAACTCCAGCACTATGTTCTGTACTGTCAGCCCACCAGATGTTTTTTAATAATAATATTAAAAAACACCATAAACGTACCTTTTTTTCACAGTAGCCTTCCTTCCGCTTTTGTGACATCACGGTCATTTTTCTTCTTTCTCAGCCGAGGCAGGGGGAGGTTCTTCCGTCGGGAATGAGTGGTGCTTATGTAAGGGTGTGTGAGCCATGTATAAGTGCTGCTTAGTCCTGGAGTATTGTGAACGCAGAATGCATGATGCATCCCCAGGTGGAGTGTGTAAATGACAGCCTAGGTTTACAGGACATGGGCAGAATGACAATGACTTTCATATTTGCCTGAAGAAGACTTGTGGTGATAAAAAAGAGGAGGAACAGGGGCATAGAGAAAGTAAGTAGAACTTGAGCATTTTTTTTAATACAGAATGGGGTGTAGTAAAAAAATATGTTGGAGTTCTGCTGTAAAACAGAAGTTTAACTGTCTGGATGGAATTACATTTCTGTAAATTCAGGAACTGTGTTCAATGCTACAAGGCATCAATTGGGACCAAATCCTAGAAACATTGAACACAGAAGAAAAATGGGAATGCTTTAGGAGCATATTAAACAAAGCTATCACACAGTGCATTCCAATGGGCAATAAATATAGAAGAGCAAAGGTTAAACCTGGGTGGCTAAACCATAATGTAAAAATCCTCATGAAAGAGAACAATATGGCCTTTAAAAAATATAAAGAGGATGGGTCACTGTCAGCATTACAACACTACAAGGAATGCAATAAGAAGTGTAAAAACCGCAATCAGGGCGGCTAAAAAAGATTAGGAGAGACGCGGAGTGCAGGAGAGTAAAAAAAAAAACAAATACATTATTTAGATATATTAACAGTAAAAAAGGCAAAATCAGAGCACATTGCACACATAAAAGACAAGGATGGGAGGATGGTTACGGATGACAGAGAAGGCAACTGTGCTAAATGCCTTCTTCTCCTCAGTTTTTACGCAGGTAAGGGAGGAGTTTACCAACCACGACTGTACTGTTAGTGACACAACACAGGACATACCCTTGTGGCTAACAGAGGCCGGAGTCAAGAAAAGACTTAATAAACTTAACACAAATAAATCACCAGGACCAGATGGCTTACACCCAAGAGTCCTCAGAGAACTCAGTCAGGTTATAGCCAGACCATTGTTCCTAATCTTTGTGGACAGTATACTGACAGGATTGGTACCAGCTGATTGGAGAAAAGCCAATGTGGTACCAATATTCAAAAAAGGCAGAGACATATCCAAAAATGTACTGAGGAAAAAAATTTAAAAAATATCATTAGTAGTAATCAGCATGGGTTTACAAAAGGTCGTTCCTGCCAGACCAACCTGCTAACATTCTACGAGGAAGTGAGCTGCCATCAAGATAGGGGGAGACCTGTGGACTTAGGGGGTTATTTACGAAAGGCATATCCACTTTGCACTGAAAGTGCACTTGGAAGTGCAGTCGCTCTAAATCTAAGGGGTAGATCTAAAATGAGTGGAAACTCTGCTGATTTTATCACCCAATCATGTGCAAGCTAAAATGCTGTTTTTTATTTTCCTTGCATGTCCCCCTCGGATATACAGCAACTTTACTTCCAAGTGCACTTTCAAGTGCACTTGCAGTGCAAAGTGGATTTTCCTTTAGTAAATAACTCCTTAGTGTATTTGGATTTTGCAAAAGCATTTGATACAGTTTCCCATAAATTCTTAATTTACAAGCTGAGATCTGTAGGCATGGACCATAAGGTTTGTGCTTGGGTAAAAAACTGGTTATAGGGACGTGTCCAAAGGGTGGTGATAAATAACATGTACTCAGACTGGTCGGGAGCGGCGAGTGGGGTACCCCAAGGTTCTGTCTTGGAACCAATTCTATTCAATTTATATTCAAATGATATAGAGGATGGGATAAATAGCTCAGTCTCAGTTTTTGCAGATGACACAAAGATAAGCAGGGCAAAAACATCACATTAGGATATAGAAATTTTGCAGAATGGCCTGAACAAAATAATGGAGTGGGCAGACAAATGCCAATTGAGGTTTAATGTGGAGAAATGTAAAGTAATGCACTTGGGGCAAAAAACATAAATGCAAACTACTCACTAGGGTTAGAACCTCTGGGAGAATCAAGGATGGAGAAGGATCTGGGGGTCCTAGTAGATGACAGATTGAGCAATAGCATGCAATGTCAAGCTGCAGCTACCAGCAGAATATTAGCATGCATAAAAAAGGAATATTCTCTAGGGATAAAATTATAATCCTGCTACTTTATAAAACTCTGGTAAGGCCACACCTGGAGTATTCTGTCCAGTTCTGGTCACCAGTCCTCAGAAGGGATGTGCTGGAGCTGGAGAGAGTCCAAAGATGGGCAGAAAAACAAATAAGGGGACTGGAAGACCTCAATTACGAGGAACGACTGAATGATTTCTCGCTGGAGAAGCAATGCTTGAGAGGGGACATGATATCGATCTACAAATACCTCAATGGGGTTCCCGACATAGGAAAGAAACTATTCAGTCTCAGGGAGTGTAAGAGGACACAGGGCCACACTGGAGGAGAAGCGGTTTAAGCTTAAACTGCGCAGGGGGGTTTTCACTGTCAGGGCAATAAGGATGTGGAACTCTCTTCCACAATTGGTGGTGGCTGCGGGGAGTATGGATATTTTTAAAAGACTCTTGGATTTATATCTTAAAGAACACAAAATACAGGGATATGGGAAATAATTCTAGACACTGAGATATGTACACCAACACAGGTTGAACTGGATGGACTATTGTCTTTTTTCAGCCTTACCTACTATTTAACTATGTAAGTGAGCAAAAATGTATTGGATTGACACTTCAAGTGAGTCATGCAACAACAAAAAAACTGGCCTCACTACATTTCTAAAAAAATTGGAATTATCCAGTGATTTGCTGCTTAAAAATGTGATATTACTAAAAACATGTACACTACCATATAAAGTAATTTTTGCATTCTAGTAATCGCTCACTGAAGGTTGATATATAAAAAAATTATTTATCTTTAAAGTAGAACTGGAGCTAAAACTGATCAGAATCCCAAAACTATACCTCTCACACGTGTACAGATAGAGATAGCGGCGCTAATATAAATTGTGTAAAATAATGGGACAGAGCAGCATAATGCTTATGACCTTCTACTTATACATAAAAATAATAATAGTGTCATGAAAAATATTATTTTTATCATGAAAAGAAATTTCTTTAACACCCAGTGAAAAGTGTCACTATAAAGTGGTTCAATTGCTTTTTTGCCGAACACGAGAGTGGGAGGCTATACAATCTGGTGAGTGCGCTCTTCAGAGGGAGTGGTGTCACTATCACGGTGGTGTGGTGGAAGAGTAGAAGATTTTTCACACAAGAAGATTGAAAAACAACTGTTGAACTTATTCATTCTTGTAATTTATTATTTATAGTGACACTTTTCACTGGGTGTTAAAGAAATTTCTTTTCATGATAAAAATAATATTTTTCATGACACTATTATTATTTTTATGTATAAGTAGAGGGTCATAGGCATTATGCTGCTCTGACCCATTATTTTACACAATTTATATTAGCGCCGCTATCTCTATCTGTACACGTGTGAGAGGTATAGTTTTGGGATTCTGATCAGTTTACGTATTTATTTAAGTGGCAGCTTTTTTCACTGTACACTGTGTATGTACACACATTTTGTATTCATTTACACATCTTTGATATAGCTTGCACTTTTCTTTGGCGCAGTGGAGTAAGAGAGATTCAGGGGCGGTTTATTTATATATCTCTTGCCACAAACCATGGAGCTAAAACTTGTTTTTATATTGGATAGCATAAGGGAGGGTTATAACCCCTGTCAGTTTCTTTTTGCCATCTGTGTCCCATAGAGAAGATTTCCTTTCACTTCTTGTCCCATAACCAAAACAGGAAGTTAGAAGAAACCCCTCAAAAGTGAGGGAATCCTTGGTTGTTTTTAGGGTCACCAGGAAAGAGAGAGTGTCCTTAATGGGGACACAGAGAGTGAATATCCTTAATGGGGACACAGACAGCCATAAAAACTGGCAGGTGCTCTAATTCCTCTTCAATTCAATCCAAAACTAAAAAAAAAAAGGTTTTGCCTTTTTGCAATATTTCTGTAAATTATTATCCCATGCATTTTAAATGCAGCTAGTATAGGTGTAACGGGGTGTCATACAGCCCTCAGGTACACCAGGCAGGGCTAATCGAAAACAACAGCAGTTATCGCACTGAATGTAAACATTAAATTCTGTATAATGTCACCTTTACTTCAGGACGAAAGCTGGCCATACACTAGAAGAATTTCATTGAAAATGTTTTTGATTTTCTGAAGGAACAAATTCATTTCTAAAAGTTGTAATAATGGGGAACTTAAAGTGGTTGTAAACTCATTGAAATCAATTGAAATGTCTGCTCTGTTTGCATGGCTTCCTACCTGCTTGCTTTCATAGTAATCCTGTGTTTTGTGTGCAATGACATCACCGGCGCATGCACTGTTCCCATTTTTCCGGCAAGCTCTTCGTGCCCGAAAAATAGTGTTTACATGCCGGGGCTATGTAATTTCCTCTGCGCTCTACATCAGCCCCATGATCTTGTGATACTACTTCCTAATTCAGAAGATGAGCTTTAACCCTATGTGACTCATTATGTCACTGGGTTTGTGGAGACGGCCAACAGAGCACAGGATCAGATCCTATTCGCTGAACTAGGTTGCTATGGTAAAAAAAGGAATAAAAACGAGGCTTGGCGTGGGAACTACCGTGCACGTGCGGGATTATAGCTATGAAGAGTGAGTGAGGGTGGAAGTAAACTAACCTATAGACACAGAAGACAGGAGTTACAATGGCAGCGGCTGCAAACAACAAGGGGCTTTATAAAAATGTTTATTATATCAAGTAAGAAGCATTCTATTTGCCTTCTCTATGCGGCACATTGATCATAAGTGTCGTCAGGGCGTTGACTTCTTCAGTAGGGGTGGAGCTAAAGATGTACACCCACTGTTTAAATACTCACTGATTTCCTAAACATACACGTGCAGCTAATTAGCCTTTCCCCTGTTCTTTCCCACAGGAAATAGAATAGAATGGACTCACTGATACAATTATATGGGGACACAGAAATACAACTGCCTAATAACATATGTTTTTTAAACAAAATGTGTTTTCCAAAAAATGGGAGCGTGCATATCCCTACTGAAGAAGTCAATGCCCTGACGATACGCGTCCAGGGGGCAGAGCTTGCGTATTGACGTCACATCGTGGCCATCTTGAGACCTATTGTGTCTGAATGCATATTAAGCATGCACAGCTTATAGTGCCACCCTTGTGAGTTGTATTCTTAACCTTTTTCTATACAAATAAATATTTTATACGGAGAGCACTAGATTTTGCCCTCCTTCTCTTGCATATCCATCCTATTTGGTGAGACGATCGGGGTTCATGTCCCATGGGAGCAGGCGTCTTGGAGGAAGGGGGTGATTATCAGCAACATGCCAGATTTTTCTATTATCCCCAGAGGGGAACACTGCTGATTTTACTCAGATGTGAGGTGAGCAACCCGTCACACTGGTGGAGGAGAGCACAAGCACTTTGGATTTTTTTGCACCACTCATTTATTAATATTTTGAAATCACTTCAATCAGTCACTGGATTTAATTTATGAACTTACAGCACTAAATTTTCTCTATGGATTGATAATTACGTTATTGATCCTTGCTTATTTGGATGTATCACTATTGGCCACTTTTTTAATAGCGTAGCACAGTTTTTGTTATTTCTGGTAATCAATAAAGGCTTATAAAGTGTCACCCATGGAGATTTTCAAATACCGAAGTTTGACGCCATTTCACAAGCGTGCACAATTTTAAAGCGTGATATGTTTGGTATCTCTTTACCCGGCACAACACCATATTTTATATTTTACCAAAAATGTGGGTATTGCCTCTGTGTGCATTGAAATTAATTAAAATGTATTTATGCGTTAGTGTGTAAAATTGCGTTAGAAAAACTGCTGCGCAAATACTGTGTGACATAAAAATTTGCAAAACCCACCATTTCATTCTCTAGGGCCTCTGCTACAAAAATATATAATGTTTGGGGGTTCATTTTCTAGCAAAAATATAGATTTTTACTTGTGATCAAAAAGTGTCTAAAGAAGGCCTGGGCTTAAAGTGGATAATACCTGATGTTGCGCTTCTCAATGGGGCCAGGCTGTGAAAAAGTCCCACACATGTGGTATCGCCATACTAAACATTTTTTACTTAGACTTAAAGCTTTAAAGTGGTATTAAACCCAAAACCAAAAATGGAATATATTGCAGTTTACCCATCATTAGATGTGTTGGCTTTTTGTTTTCTTTTTTGCGGCTTTTTTCCATCTGTTTTCACTTGGAAATCCGTCCAGTAACACACCTCCTGTATTAGCGTGCCCTCACTCTGAATGAAGGAGCACAGGACATTTGGACAGCAGCATTGGCAGTCTTGGGAGGAGGGAGTGTTAGATGTACTAGCAGATTTAAAAACACTAACAAATTGAAGCTAAACTCCAGTTCACACATAATCAGTTACAGCAAACATTTTTTTTCCTTTTGGGATAAAGGTTTTACATGAATAATTAAGAACGGATCATTGTAAGCACCTCTGTCTGTGTTAAATGATTTCATCCCTGTAAACTGATACATCTGGAAGAGAACAAAGAAAGCCTAAAAAAAACAAATGCAGCCATCACATCTAAGAATTGGTAAGCTGCAATATAATAAATGTTTGCTTTTTTTAATACTGCTTTAACCACAGCTAGGAAAAGTCTCTCACTGTCCTAGTTCTCCTGTTTGGAAGGACTGGATGGACAGACGGACAAATCCTTTGGCAGGCAAAACATCTTTTGCACGTGTGCCTAGCTGTCATACTGGAAAACTGGTTGACCGCCATTATTACTGTATGTATGGGCACCTTTATTAGTTGGAAAGCAAAACATAGTAATAGTTGCTTTCAGCAATTGTAAAATGTTCCTTTTTGTATGGTGGTTTTATTTTTATACCATGATCTGTTGTGTTACCAAAGTCAGCAGAACATCTGCATTTTCCTTTGTTCTCCAGCCTCATATTGTACTAGTGCTTTGCAGCTTTGCTTAGCTGCTTCTCTTATCTACATGAAAGCAGTGCTCTCCAGTGTGTTTTCCCTAGGCAGTATTTTCTGTTTACGCAACACAGCATGCGTTTTTTTTTTTCCTAGGAAATATTGACATATTGATATATTGTTCTTTATCTGCCGTGTGCATGAAGGCATTCTGCTGTAGGTTAGGTGAGGCTTTGGATAATGTTCTTTACTGTAAGTTCTAAATGGTAGGCAATTTATCACAAAACTGTAAAGGGAAGCCAGGCACTGCATTGAATATTTACCTGTTACGTGTATTTTTGCAAACAGGCCAAATAACTGAAATAGTGCACTTAGGGACACATATAAAGAGATAACAGAAGTGGGTGTAGATTGATTCTACCAATTACATAGCTTCAGCAAAAGAAATCCATTTTATATGTTTGCCTACAATTCATACATATATACTATGCAGAATATTGCCTGAAGTACAAAGGGAAATAATGAGGACCATTCATTACCTTTTCTAGCTTTCAGACTGTACTAGGCACTTTAGAGGCAATACAGCTGCTGGATATGTGAAATATGATGTACACACTACATAGTTGCCAACAGTCCCGATTTTCCCGGGACAATCCCGATTTTGGGAACCTTGTCCCGATTTAATTTTGTCCCGGGTGTTTTCCCGAATTTTTGGGGTTTGTCCCGAGAAAATCGTGAGTGTTTTTGTAAAAAACGGCAACGGCTCCACAAAAATGGCCGCCGTTGCCTCCACGAGTCAGTCACAATGTTCCCCTTGTGTTCAGTGCAGGGGAGAGGGGCAGCTAATCCGCTTCTCTCTTCAGTGTACAAATAGAAAATTCTATTGTACACTGAAGCCTATTGGTTGGAGGGATTGGCAACCCCTCCCCGCTCTACACTGCACACAAGGAAGACGTGATCAGCCTCCACTGCCATCACCCTTCCCCCCCCCCCCCCCCCCTGTGTCCAACGGAGCTCAGGGAATAGTGGGAGTGACGGGAGGGAAGAAGGGAGGCTTTCATCTGGCTGTTCAGGAGTTGTCTGACACTGTGAGTAGTGGCCTGTCAGTGTAGTGGGGGAGAGGAGAGATAGGGGGAGGGGGTGTACTCAGTGTATGGGAGGCTTGGAGCTTTCCCTGCAGTACACTTCTCAAAGGCTGAGGTCCAGCATGGATGGACTGGGGCTCCGCTGGCTGGGGACATTGATGGTCCTGGCTCCCCTCTTGCACACCATGTCACCACCATACCTGCACCCCCCTCTCCCCCCCCGTGTCACCACCATACCTGATTCCCCCTCCCCCCTGTGTCACCAACATACCTGCACCCCCCTCTCCCCCCTGTGTCACCACCATACCTGATTCCCCCTCCCCCCTGTGTCACCAACATACCTGCACCCCCCCTCCCCCCTGTGTTACCACCATACCTGATTCCCCCCTCCCCCCGTGTCATCAACATACCTGCACCCCCCTCTCCCCCCTGTGTCACCACCATACCTGATTCCCCCCCTCCCCCCTGTGTCACCAACATACCTGCACCCCCCTCTCCCCCCCGTGTCACCACCATACCTGATTCCCCCCTCCCCCCTGTGTCACCAACATACCTGCACCCCCCTCTCCCCCCTGTGTTACCACCATACCTGATTCCCCCCTCCCCCCTGTGTCACCAACATACCTGCACCCCCCTCTCCCCCCCTGTGTCACCACCATACCTGCACCCCCCTCTCCCCCCTGTGTCACCACCATAACTGATTCCCCCCCTCCCCCCTGTGTCACCAACATACCTGCACCCCCCCCTCCCCCCTGTGTCACCACCATACCTGATTCCCCCCTCCCCCCTGTGTCATCAACATACCTGCACCCCCCTCTCCCCCCCGTGTCACCACCATACCTGATTCCCCCTCCCCCCTGTGTCACCAACATACCTGCACCCCCCTCTCCCCCCCGTGTCACCACCATACCTGATTCCCCCTCCCCCCTGTGTCACCACCATACCTGATTCCCCCCCTCCCCCCTGTGTCACCAACATACCTGCACCCCCCTCTCCCCCCTGTGTCACCACCATACCTGATTCCCCCCTCCCCCCTGTGTCATCAACATACCTGCACCCCCCTCTCCCCCCTGTGTCACCACCATACCTGATTCCCCCCTCCCCCCTGTGTCACCAACATACCTGCACCCCCCTCTCCCCCCCTGTGTCACCACCATACCTGATTCCCCCCTCCCCCCTGTGTCACCAACATACCTGCACCCCCCTCTCCCCCCTGTGTCACCACCATACCTGATTCCCCCTCCCCCCTGTGTCACCAACATACCTGCACCCCCCTCTCCCCCCCGTGTCACCACCATACCTGATTCCCCCCTCCCCCCTGTGTCACCAACATACCTGCACCCCCCTCTCCCCCCTGTGTCACCACCATACCTGATTCCCCCCTCCCCCCTGTGTCATCAACATACCTGCACCCCCTCTCCCCCCTGTGTCACCACCATACCTGATTCCCCCCTCCCCCCTGTGTCACCAACATACCTGCACCCCCCTCTCCCCCCCTGTGTCACCACCATACCTGATTCCCCCCTCTCCCCCCTGTGTCACCACCATACCTGATTCCCCCCCTCCCCCCTGTGTCACCAACATACCTGCACCCCCCTCTCCCCCCCGTGTCACCACCATACCTGATTCCCCCCTCCCCCCTGTGTCACCAACATACCTGCACCCCCTTCTCCCCCCTCTGCTGGGGGCACCTTATGTAAGGACAGACTCTGCTGGGGGAACCTGATGGCATCTGGTGGCAGGCGACGTGGCAGGTGACACGCTCAGGGGTCCCACTGATTCTGCATTATGGTGAGTTGAATGATTTCATTATTTATATTACAATGTAATAATAGTAATAATGCGCTTCAATCATCCTGACACCATAACAACCATGGTGCCGGGATGATTGAAGCGCTAACACCAGGTGTTTGGAGTATCTTTATCTGCTGATTGTTAAACTCTGGAATACACATTGCTATTATGGTGTAGGGTCTGGGTCTGCTTTCCCTCCATCCCTCTACCCCCCTTTCCCTCTGCATCCCTCATTCACCTCAGACTCTAACCACACCCCATTTAGCCACGCCCATGTAAGCCACGCCCACTATTTCACGTAAACCACGCCCATTTTTTTGCGCGGCGCACTTCGCGCGCCGCATTTTTCCTTTTTTTTATGCCACGCCTACTAACGCATGCCCCGCCCCCTAATTATAGGCTGACTCCGCCTACAGCCAAAAAAAGTGTCCCTAATTTTTTTTTCCCAATGTTGGCAACTATGACACTAGACAACAAGGCCAAATGTTGGCCCTACCACTGTCTGTATAGCATCTAATGCAAGAGTAAGTTGTGACAACACATATTCACAGTAAAACCTTGGATTGCGAGCATAATTTGTTCCGGAAACAGGCTTATAATCCAAAGCACTTGTATATCAAAGCCAATTTCCCCACAAGAAATAATAATAATACCTGCACCCCCCTCTCCCCCCCCGTGTCACCACCATACCTGATTCCCCCTCCCCCCTGTGTCACCAACATACCTGCACCCCCCTCTCCCCCCCGTGTCACCACCATACCTGATTCCCCCTCCCCCCTGTGTCACCAACATACCTGCACCCCCCCTCCCCCCTGTGTTACCACCATACCTGATTCCCCCCTCCCCCCGTGTCATCAACATACCTGCACCCCCCTCTCCCCCCTGTGTCACCACCATACCTGATTCCCCCCCTCCCCCCTGTGTCACCAACATACCTGCACCCCCCTCTCCCCCCCGTGTCACCACCATACCTGATTCCCCCCTCCCCCCTGTGTCACCAACATACCTGCACCCCCCTCTCCCCCCTGTGTTACCACCATACCTGATTCCCCCCTCCCCCCTGTGTCACCAACATACCTGCACCCCCCTCTCCCCCCCTGTGTCACCACCATACCTGCACCCCCCTCTCCCCCCTGTGTCACCACCATAACTGATTCCCCCCCTCCCCCCTGTGTCACCAACATACCTGCACCCCCCCCTCCCCCCTGTGTCACCACCATACCTGATTCCCCCCTCCCCCCTGTGTCATCAACATACCTGCACCCCCCTCTCCCCCCCGTGTCACCACCATACCTGATTCCCCCTCCCCCCTGTGTCACCAACATACCTGCACCCCCCTCTCCCCCCCGTGTCACCACCATACCTGATTCCCCCCTCCCCCCTGTGTCACCAACATACCTGCACCCCCCTCTCCCCCCTGTGTCACCACCATACCTGATTCCCCCCTCCCCCCTGTGTCATCAACATACCTGCACCCCCTCTCCCCCCTGTGTCACCACCATACCTGATTCCCCCCTCCCCCCTGTGTCACCAACATACCTGCACCCCCCTCTCCCCCCCTGTGTCACCACCATACCTGATTCCCCCCTCTCCCCCCTGTGTCACCACCATACCTGATTCCCCCCCTCCCCCCTGTGTCACCAACATACCTGCACCCCCCTCTCCCCCCCGTGTCACCACCATACCTGATTCCCCCCTCCCCCCTGTGTCACCAACATACCTGCACCCCCTTCTCCCCCCTCTGCTGGGGGCACCTTATGTAAGGACAGACTCTGCTGGGGGAACCTGATGGCATCTGGTGGCAGGCGACGTGGCAGGTGACACGCTCAGGGGTCCCACTGATTCTGCATTATGGTGAGTTGAATGATTTCATTATTTATATTACAATGTAATAATAGTAATAATGCGCTTCAATCATCCTGACACCATAACAACCATGGTGCCGGGATGATTGAAGCGCTAACACCAGGTGTTTGGAGTATCTTTATCTGCTGATTGTTAAACTCTGGAATACACATTGCTATTATGGTGTAGGGTCTGGGTCTGCTTTCCCTCCATCCCTCTACCCCCCTTTCCCTCTGCATCCCTCATTCACCTCAGACTCTAACCACACCCCATTTAGCCACGCCCATGTAAGCCACGCCCACTATTTCACGTAAACCACGCCCATTTTTTTGCGCGGCGCACTTCGCGCGCCGCATTTTTCCTTTTTTTTATGCCACGCCTACTAACGCATGCCCCGCCCCCTAATTATAGGCTGACTCCGCCTACAGCCAAAAAAAGTGTCCCTAATTTTTTTTTCCCAATGTTGGCAACTATGACACTAGACAACAAGGCCAAATGTTGGCCCTACCACTGTCTGTATAGCATCTAATGCAAGAGTAAGTTGTGACAACACATATTCACAGTAAAACCTTGGATTGCGAGCATAATTTGTTCCGGAAACAGGCTTATAATCCAAAGCACTTGT
This sequence comes from Aquarana catesbeiana, assembly GCF_042186555.1. NCBI lineage: Eukaryota > Metazoa > Chordata > Amphibia > Anura > Ranidae > Aquarana > Aquarana catesbeiana. The sequence goes on from NC_133328.1 coordinate 393,069,837, forward strand.
ATATCAAAGCCAATTTCCCCACAAGAAATAATGGAAACTCAAATGATTCTTTCCACAGCCATTTATTCATAAGTCCTTCAGTTTATAGTCCATATGAAAAGATTATAACAATGTGACCAGGTTGTGTGACCATAAAATGTCCATCCACAAATGGAAGCCTCCACAAAGGGATTAGAAGCAAAATCCAGCAGGAGCTACAGAGTTTAAAACAGAAGAGAGGCGCCTCTAAGTGTAGCAGTATGTTGCTAAATGTTGTACCTTCATTAAATATAACCATATTGCTACACTAATGGCTCTTTCACACCTGCGGATCCGTATTCAGCCATCAGCTTGCTCAGCAGGGATCGTTCCGTTGATCCCCGCTGAGCCGGCGGGTGACAAGTCCGTCTCTGCACACTGTGCAGGGACGGACCTGTCAGATCTCTGCTCTCATCTATGAGGGGATTGGATGATTATGGACTGCCTGTCCGTTTTCATCCGATCCACCAGATGGATAGAAAATAGGGTTTCCATACGTCTGGATTTTGCGGAGCGGGGCGGATCGGATGTCAGCGGCATGTCACCGCTGACATCCGTCGCTCCATAGAGATGTATAGAGCGACCATTCAGATCTGCTGAAAAAACTGGCAGGCAGATCTGAATGGTCCGCACATGTGAAAGAGCCCTTAGAGGCGCCTCTCTTTAAGGCTATGTTTCCACTATTGCGTCCCCAAAGTCGCACAATTTTGCAGCGATTTTTTGCCGCAATTTTACCGTGATTTTACCTTCAGTTCTAAGGACCTCAAGTCGCATCAAAGTGGGACCAAAGTAGTGCAGGGACTACTTTGAAGTTGCTGCGACTTGAAGTCGCACAGATATGAACGGTACTCATTGGAAATCATGGGGTACAACTTGTCATGTGACTTTTCAGTCCCAAGTCGCATGGATAGTCGCACTAGTGGAAACATAGCCTTACACTCAGTTGTGATGTGGCGCTACTTGTATATCAAGACATCACTTGTATATCAAGTCAAAATTTATTAAAACATTTTGCTTGTCTTGCAAAACACTCTCAAACCAAGTTACTCTTAAACCAAGGTTTTACTGTATATAAGTTTAACCCCACAAAATGTACCACCTTGTGCTTAGGAACTGTACTTTTCATTATATAAATAGAGACTATTGTATTTAATACAAAGTAAGTTACATAATCATGCTTCAGTTGCAAAGACCTTACCTACTTCAATGTTTTATGAATATGCAATACTATTCAACATCACTTTTTATAAGCTGCACTTACTGTACATTATCATCTGAACAGCCTATAACACATTATTATGCGCAGAGGAGGTAAACAAGTGGCCCTTGTTTTTATTGCCATTTATTATTTCTTTCTGTAGGTTCTGTACGGTCAAAAACATCCTTAACCGGTTCAATACCGGGCATTTTCACCCCCTTCCTTCCCAGGCCAATTTTTAGTTTTCAGCGCTGTCGCACTTTAAACGACAATTGCGCGGTCGTGCAACATTGTACCCAAAAAAAATTGACGTCCTTTTTTCCCCACAAATAGAGCTTTCTTTTGGTGGTATTTGATCACCTCTGCGGTTTTTATTTTTTGCGCTATAAACAAAAGAAGAGCGACAATTTTGAAAAAAACACAATATGTTTTACTTTTTGCTATAATAAATATCCCAATTTAAAAAAAAAAAAAAAAAAAATGTTTTCCTCAGTTTTGGCCGATACGTATTCTTCTACATATTTTTGGTAAAAAAAAATCGCAATAAGCGTATATTGATTGGTTTGCGCAAAAGTTATAGCGTCTACAAAATACGGGATAGATTTATTTATTTTTTTTACTAGTAATAGCGGCGATCGCGATTTTTTTTCGTGACTGTGACATTATGGCGGACACATTGGACACTTTTGACACATTTTTGGGACCATTCACATTTATACAGCGATCAATGCTATAAAATTGCATTGATTACTGTGTAAATGTGACAGGCAGTGAAGGGGTTAACCACTAGGGGGACACAAGGGGTTAAATATGTTTCCTAGGGAATGATTCTAACTGTAGGGGAAGTCAATAGGAGAAAAATGTTGGTAATTTTTCGAGCCTCTGGAAGGCAACGACAGCAGCCAAATGTAACAAAATAGCATGGGAAGCCAACCACTTGTATAAGGAACATGTTACTATTGAGACAAAGGGAAGAAAATATGTCCAGTGGTGGGGAGGAGCCATTTTATCCCACTTCAAGGGCATCATGGAAGTGATGCAAATCCTTCAGTTTACAGCTTTGTGGGATTCTTTAATGCTGTTAATAATGTTATGGAATCACTAAAAGTCACTTCTGGGACTCCCAATAGTGACATTGTATGTTACCAGTGCACACATTGCTCTATATTTTAACATTTTGTTTAAATACCTTTGTCCACAACATCAGCAGCATTTCAAAAACATTGTTAAAGAAATGTCAACCAAACTAAAAAGCTTTACTGTTGTAGTATGAGCCTTGACGGGTGTTAGTTTAACTAATGGTATTAGCCCTGCATTGGTCTGTTCCCAAAAACTTCTTATTTCAACATTGTCAAAAGTTGTTTCCTTAATGGTTGCAAGAAGGGTAGCAAACTAAAAGTAGAAATGGACTTCATGATAGGCATCTTTCACAGAAACAAACAATTAGGGCTTCAGTCATTTGAGTTTGAGAGTTAATAAGTAACACTTAATACCCCATTTGTAATGCATGGCACTGCAAAGCACAAATAGCTGTATTGGCGACAAAAAATGAGAGCATCGGCACTTGGGTATTTGTGGGTATAGTTTTTCAACTTGCCCGGCCATTGTACAACATTTGGACAGCACCACTGACAAGTGTGAATGATCAGGTAGAAGGTAGGTGTGAAGGAAAAAAGGAGATGCAGCTCACAAACACTCTTGCTCTGGAATGACACCGCCCTAGTAAGAACTGGTTCCAGGTGCTGGCTTTGTAGCTTACGAATAAGCATCCAAATGATGTGAAACGCGTTAGCAGTCTACCACCCTGTACGTCTCTGCTATTGACTGTATGTTTGGATTTTATTGAAATAAAGATGTCCTTATCCCAGAGTGCGGCTATCCAGGATTTCTTTCTACCTCTCTAGAAGGTAGGTGTCTTGCAAAAATAGCAAATAACATTTTGAGATGTTTAATAGGTGGAGTTTTAAATTAATAAATAATTAATTTGGCTAATTTTTGTCTTTTTTCTATCTATCTATCTATCTATCTATCTATCTATCTATCTATCTATCTATCTATCTATCTATCTATCTATCTATCTATCTAGCTATCTAGCTATCTAGCTATCTAGCTATCTATTTATTGAATGATCTTGTTTTGGGGGGAGGGGTTGAAAAGGAGAGGGTGGTGGGTTGGAAGAAGGCTGTGCCAGGAATTGTCCAGGTTGGCAGTGGGATTGATGGCCAACACCATTCATTTACAAAGAAAGTTATAAAGAGACAGGAGAGAAATCAGCAGCACCAACGCAGCCTTTCAGGAACAGTGTGTGCTCTTAATGTTGTAAATATATGCTCCATCACAGACAAACATGCGGCAGCTAATTGGTGGAAGCTGCCAGGGGGTGTAAATGGCATCTGCGGTTACCACTGCCTGTGGATAGATAGACGCATCCATCAGTCACCGCCCTTCTAGCTGTGCTGAACACCCAAGACATATTTTGTATTCCCTCACCTGTGGTGGGATACGATTGCCTATTTTGATCTTATACCATGGGTCTAAAAAATGGAAGAATACCTTTGGATGGATCTTCCCCAAAATTGAGATAGACCTCAGATTAGGGGCAGAAGCCCAATTAAGTTGTCTCCAAAAAAAAAAAAAAAAAAAAAGGATGACATTTTTAAATGTAACATTTTTAGCCTTTATCCCTTTGATTTTATTATTATTTTTTATTCATGCATGTATTTATATTCCTTTATCTGTCTATTTATTTTAATTTGTGGAATCTGCCAGTGGTGAGTCCTACTGGGGGCCAACACTGCCTGCTGTGGATTGGTTGCCGTGAAGGTCCAGGACATTATTGGATAGTCCCCTAAAAACTTCCTATAAAAACATCAGAGCTATTCAGTTCAAGCTTTCCCAAATCGAAAACATAAAATTTGGGGAGAATTTCACTTTGACCATAATATGAACAGCAACACTAGGCAAGGACAGTAATAAAACCTTCAAGGGAAGTATTCACTCTTCTCAGAGTCAAAAATGATTGCAATTGATCCCTAATTGGTGCCCAGTGTAGCCTTAATGTGAGCCTTGAAAAGGAATACCTATTAACATTCTGATCATGCCTCCTTTACATGGACCTTTTATGTACAAAAAAATTTCTGCTAAATCTATTGACACTTTTTAGCGCTATTTTTTTTAAGTTATATTGTTTGAAAATAACATATGCAATAATTTATACATTGTATGAAAGTACAACATAACACTTTTGATTTGGGAATGGAATATTTTTTATTAAGTAAGGAGAAAGGACAAACAGAGGGAGTTGGCTTTAAATTAGGAACTGTTTCTGAGTTATGTGTATACCTGTGGTAGATATTTTTCAAGCACAGGGACTGATTTCAATGGTTCTGTGTATTCTGTAGTGCAAGGTGTAATGAGAATACCAGGTAAGACTTGTAATAGTTTTGGTGATGTGTTTAGGGCACCTTGTGTGTATAGTTAGATCTTCAAAGCAAGGATCTGAAAATATAACATTGTGAAGTTTCCCAGAGGAACTCTATTCTGAGGTAGTCATGTGCCCCTGTCAGAATAATGTGTAGGTGCCATTGATCTCTGTGAGGAATCTTCCAGCATACTACCTCCTGCAGGTACTTGAAGTTACGCATTGCTGGCATAGAATGGTCTCCAAGGATCTGATATTTTATCTTCAGTTTTTAAAGAATGAATGCAATTTTGTGGTAAAAGTAAAAAGGAGATGTTATGCTGTTCCACATACCTGCGTCTTCAGTAACAGGACCTGTAGATAATGGTTTCTATACTGCATTGCACTCTCAGGAATAACATGTAGTCATTGACGAAACAAGCTGCAGCCCTTGCATCAACACCACCCCCCTTTCCTGCAAGTGATTACAGTCAGCCAAAGCAAATTTCCTTTTAATCTTCTCAGCCCTAATGTGCAGAAACCATGCTCTGCAGACTGCAGTTGTACTGCAGATGGGTACATATAAATAAAACAATGTTTATTTTCACCTGGGCCTATGGTGACAGCTCGCAGAGCATAGAGAAGACGGAATTCACAGGATTTATAAATTTATAGAGCAGCCTCTGCTAAAAAACATTTACCACCGATTTCCTCTATGCTGTCACTGAATGAGGATGATTGGAGGAAAATGTACTTCCCAAAGCTTTAAAGTGGTTGTAAACCCTTACATATATCCAGTGAAGTGACTGGCCTCACAGGGATGAAAAAAATCATCCTACGTAAGTTGTACCTTTTTGTCCACAGCCTTCTCTCCTCCTAAATCCAAAAGTGCAGAATTTACATGGGATCTCTCAGCTCTAAAAAGCACCTGCCCTCTTTTTTGCCTCTTTTTTCTTCCAGCCCTACTTTTTCTTTTTTTTTCCTCCTGCCCTTTTTTTTCCATCTTTTTTCCTCATGCTTTTTTTTTTCTTTCTTTTTTTGCCTTTTTTACCACCTGCTTTCTTTTTTCCTCTTTTTTTTTCCTGCCATTTTTTCCACTTTTTTTTTCTCCTGCCCTCCCTTTTTTATATTTTTTTCCTCCTCTCTGGTAGATAGTCAAAGACAAGGTCCCATGACTAAAACTACAAGGTTTCCTGTGAACAGCTGCAGACGGGAAGCCCCATTAAAACAATTGGGAGGGTTATTTATTCAAATCTATATTGTTGCTTTATTTTTCCAAGGAATTGTATAAAGTATTTATTTGTGTAGACTTGAAGAGTTAGCCCCAGTTCACACAGGGGCGGCACGACTTGCAGGTCGCCTCACCGAGGCGACCTGCACACGACTTCCACGGCGACTTGCAAAACGACTTCTGTATAGAAGTCTATGCAAGTCGCCCCAAGTCGCCCCAAGTCGCCCCCAAAGTAGTACAGGAGCCTTTTAGAACGGTTCCATTGTGCAGAACGGGAGGTGACTTGTCAGGCGGCTAGGTCGCCTGACAAGTCGCCCCTGTGTGAACCGGCAGTTCCTGGTCATGTTTAACTATATGCTAGACAATAAACAGCTGGCTTTATCCCATAACTCATTTGCCATCATTGTCATGAAGCAGGTATTTTGTACCTCAATGGGCCTGTATAAATACTGCCTTTACTATTACCTACTTATTATGAAGAATATATTATAAACCTTATTCATGTACATTTAAAATAAATTGTCTTAGCATACTTGACCTAGAGCAAAGAATACATTTTTATTTAAAGTATATTTAATCCCAAAAACAAAAATGTTAAACATTGCAGTTTACAAGTCTTCAAATGTTTTGGTTGCATTTTTTCAGACTTTTTCACTTTATTTTCAACTGGTGATCCTGCCACTAACACATTTCCTGTCCTAGAATGGCCACATTCACTTACTTTACTGTATCCACGGTGGAGCAGTGTTGTTAACCAGGCTGCTCTCCTGATTTGGGCTACAAACATGCCCCTCTTTTATCATCTCAGTTACATGGGCAGCAGAGGTATTTATAGAATACAAAAGATAGTTTTATAGGCGGATAACATTGTTTGAGATTTTAGTTAAATTCAGAGGAAGTTACAGGTATTTTCTGTACTTACATAGTTTTAAGGTCTGCTCTTTGCATCTGAAAGTAGTGCTGTAAAAAAAATTGACCACACTTTACCCACTATAACCCAAGAAAAACCCATGTAGATATGACAATATATTCTACAAGAAGGTTGTATATGTCATGAAATTTGATCAAATCTTTTCTGTCTCAATAAACTTTTCAGAGACAATGTTGGGATCAGATCCAAACGCTCCTACTAACAAGCCTTCCTGATTAATTTCTAGCCTGTGGATTATCAATTTCCTCCCCATTATATTTCTTACCAGTTACTAGTACTAGCAAGTCAACTTACAGGCTTAATATACTGTGTATGTTAAAGGGAAAGTAATGTGTTTAGTTAGTGCACAGCAAGCTTGCTGTTTCCTGCTTTTTGTAAAACCTAAGTTCAGCCAAAATGTTTCCTTAGTTTCAGGCAATACACTAATGCCCCGTACACACGGTCAGGTTTTCCGACGGAAAATGTGTGATAGGACCTTGTTGTCGGAAATTCCAACCGTGTGTGGGCTCCATCACACATTTTCCATCGGATTTTCCGACACACAAAGTTGGAGAGCAGGATATAAAATTTTCCGACAACAAAATCCGTTGTCGGAAATTCCGATCGTGTGTACACAAATCCGACGGACAAAGTGCCACGCATGCTCAGAATAAATAAAGAGATGAAAGCTATTGGCCACTGCCCCGTTTATAGTCCCAACGTACGTGTTTTACGTCACCGCATTTAGAGCGATCGGATTTTCCGACAACTTTGTGTGACCGTGTGTATGCAAGACAAGTTTGAGCCAACATCCGTCAGAAAAAATCCTAGGATTTTGTTGTCGGAATGTCCGAACAAAGTCCGATCGTGTGTACGGGGCATACGGCCGCATTCACACCTAGGCGATTTGAATCCCGGGCAGAATCACCATGATTCTGCCCCTGATTCCAAATAGTGGCAAAATGTGGGACTCATTTGCAATGTCATTATTTCTTAATGACACCCCAATTGTGGTACGATTTTGCCATGGTTGTCACATGATAAATTGCAATGTGCAACACTGTCGCCCAAAAGAAGCTCCTGCTTCTTTTTGAGCGATAAGCTTCACACGTTTCGATGTTGCCGGAATTGCAGCACGATTTTTCACGCGACAACTGCGGCAAAATTGCACCGCGTTTGGGGTGCAATTAGAAGTAATGGCACTGCAAATGCTCCCCATGTTTTCTGCTATTCTAGAATCGCGGGCAGAATCACTCTCAATTCTGGAACGCCCAGGTGTGAATGGCGCCTTAAGCTCATCTGTAGCCTCCCTAGAAAAAGTATATTCATATTTCTGAACCCCAGTTATGTTGTGGGAAGTATATATTAACTGTCATTTCCAAGTCTTTGTATTTGAAATCAGTTTTCTCTGGCCACTGTGTGCAGAAGCTCTGGAAAAGCAAAACTGTGCAACCACCAACATGTCCGCATCTGTCATTCACAACATTACATTTAAAGATTATATAGTGGATCTATACCAGTAACTGTACTATACACAAATACAAACAATAGCGCAGCAGATAATAATTTAGTTAAACAATGGTAAAACATCCAAAGAATCTGTGGCTGGTGCCCATACTACAAATATACATACAAAACAAGAGAATAATGTGACTTACGGGAACCACATAGTCAACCCCCTAAATCTATGCTATAAAAAAAATATTTATTAAAAAGCCAGATTGTATCAAAATACAAAAATTTCTAAAATCGCCGTTTTTCCCCAAAGTCAATTAAAATCAGAATGTCATTATCTATATACCAACCAAAAAAACGCTTACCTCCCCCTAACCCTTACTAACCAGGAACAGTAGGTAGGAAATAAGGCAATGTAAGTAATTATTATAACATTGGAGCTCCAACATAAATCCTAAGTAGATTATTTAGTCATATAGTGCCACTTGTGGAAAAATCCAAGGAGAAAATATATGTAAATGAACTGTCATAATGATGCAATTATATTCTCTAATCTTGGTAAAAGCATATCCCTATATGTGCAGAGCAAACTGATGTTAGATGCTTATTCCATCTATATATTTAAGACAGTATAGAAAAAAACTAGAGCCATGTTCCAGCTACCTCCAAACCTTTCATCCATTTTGCGATCAGGAAGGATTGGAGGGTAAAATAGAACAGGTTGCTTTGGACAATAACCTCCATTCACATCCATGTTCTCATCCAAGTTCTTGTCCAGGTTGTCCACAGACGTCTGGATATCTTGTTGCCCATTATGGATCCAGTTATCCTTAACGACACCACCTGCCTGATGATTTAAGGTGAATCATCCACCATTTTAAAAATAAATGGCATGCCTAAAAGAAGGCACCAGGGTCTGTCTGTTTTTACCTTTGTTGTCCAGAAACATTTTCATTCTATGGCCCATGATCTTGGTTTATGTAGCAAAAAGCTTTACTTCCCTGACTTCGGGGTACCATTTTCTTGTCTAGTCAGAGAACCTCAGTAGGCAGTGAAGGCATTACCATTGGAGAGTGGGGCATTGCTTAGGTGGTGCAAAGGTCTGTGGTCAGGTTTATCATTGAAGTCATTAAAATCAAACCTTTAGCAACAAACTGAAACCAATGTCCAAGCATTGAACATAAGTGGTATTTTTGGTTAACAAAAGTAATAGCAGACATCTTACTACTGTTAGGCAAAGCTACTTTTACATTTTTTAAATGGCTAATAGGTTCATTTTACTTTTTTAGCTAGAAGTGGTGTAGTAATGAGGGTAAGCGGTAGCTTCTGGGCCCATGTCCTAGGGGAGCTATGATTAGAGATATTGTTTCTTCATGATATTTCCTAATCTGCAGAATGTGTTATATACACAAGAAACAAATTTGCTAATGTGTTCATTACATTGTATGAGGCATAACGACAGTCACAAGTTCATCAAAATTGTCTTAGTTATCCTAACATAAAATAGGTGAGATTCATTAGGAATTTTTTCAAGGACAGCTGCATTAGACTACCTCTTTTGTAAGTGCAACTTTTTTTTCTTTGTGATAAATGAGAAGAGTCCAACAAAAAAATAATGTAGGTATAAAAACTAGAAGTAGACCAGGGGTAGGCAACCTTTCGAGCATAGTGTGCCAAAAAAAGGTTTTTAAAGAAAGTGAGAGTGCCAGCAACATTAAAGTAAATGCTACAGTATAAACGACTTAATAATAATAACTAATACATTTTAACAATAATAAGAAATTAATATTGAGCTTTCAAAGATTAATGGAAGGTGGTAAAGCAAATGGTAACCTCAGATCACCCCAATTCCTGCACCTTCACACCTCAGATCAGCCCAGTTCCTGCTTCTTCACACCTCAGATCAGCCCCAGTTTCTGCACCTTCACACCACAGATCAGCTCAATTTCTGAATCGTCACACCTCAGATCAGCCCCAGTTTCTGCACATTCACACCTCAGATCAGCCCCGGTTTCTGCACCTTCACACCACAGATTAGTCCAATTCCTGCACCATTAAACCTCAGATCAGCCCAATTCCTGCACCATCAGACCTCTCATCAGCTCAGTTTCTGCCTCTTCACACCTCAACTCCTGCAGCTTTACACCTCAGATCACCCCAATTCTTACACATTCACACCTAAGATAAGCCCCAATTTCTGCACCTTCATACCTACGATCACCCCAGTTCCTGGATCTTCACACTTTAGACTACCCCAGTTCCTACACCATCAGACCTTAGATCACCTAAAATCCTACACCTTCACACCTCAGATCACCCAGTTCCTATAGCCATTAGACCTCAGATCACCCCAATTCTTGCATCTTTATACCTCATATCACTCCAATTCCTGCATCTTCAGATCACCCCAGTTGCTATAGCCATCTGACCTCAGATCACCCCAATTCCTTCATCTTTATACCTCGTATGACTCCAATTCCTGCATCTTCACACCTCAGATCACCCCAAATCAGCCCCAATTTCTGCACCTTCACACCTCACATTAGCCAAATTTCTGCACTTTCAAATATCAAATAAGCCCCAATGCATGCACCTTTACAGTAGACAGCTGATCAGCTCCATTTCCTGTACCTTCAGACTCTAGATCAGCCCCAGGTCCTGCACCTCCACACCTCAGATCAGCTCAATTCCTGGACCTTCACACCTCAGATCACCCCATTTCCTGCATCATCAAACCTCAGATCAGCCCAATTCCTGCACCATCAGACCTCTGATCAGCCCAGTTCTTACACCTTCATATCTAAGATCAGACCCAATTTCTGCACCTTGACAGCTTAGATCACCCCGGTTCTTGCATCTTCACACCTCAGATCACCCCAATTCCTGCACCATCAGACCTCAAATCACCCCACTTTCTGCATCTTCACACCTCAGACCCCTCCTAATTCCTGCACCATCAGACCACTGATCAGTTAATTCCTGCACCTTCCCACCTCACATTACCCCAATTTGGGCATCTTCACACTTTAGATCACCCCATTTCCTGCAACTTCACACCTCAAATAACCCCGATTCCTGTACTATCAGACCTCTAATCACCCCAATTCCTGCATCTTCAATAACTACTACTTTTAGAAAACACTAACTAAACACTTACGTCAGGGTTCCCAAAGTCCCCCCTTACATCAGGCCCCCAATTTCTTCTTGTATCAAGGTCTCTTGAGTTCTCCCTCTTACATCAGGATCCCCAGAGTCTCCTCTTACATCAGGGTTCCCAAAGCTCCCCCCCACATTAGAGTCCCAAGAGCCCCATTAAACCAGTGTATCCATAAACCACTCTCGTGCTATCAGGGTCTCCAAAGTCTCTCCCTTTACATCAGGGTCCCTCTGCATTACATCAGTGTCCACAGGGTCCCTCTGCATTACATCAGGGTCCCCTGAGTCCTCCGCATTACATCTGGGTCCCGCCGCATTAAATCAGGGTCCCTCCACATTAATTCAGTGTCCCTCCACATTACAATAGGGTCCCTCCACAATTCATCATGGTCCCCAGGGTCCCTCCGCATTACATTGGGGTCCCCAGAATCTCTCCGTATTACACCAGGGTCCCCAGAGTCTCTCCATATTATATCAGGGTCCCCAGAGTCTCTCCATATTACATCAGGGTCCCTCTGCATTACATCAGGGGCCCTCCGCATTACATCAGGGTCCCTCTGCATTACATCAGGGTCCCCTGAGTCCTCAGCATTACATCATGGTGCCCAGGGTCCCTCCGCATTACACCAGGGTCCCTTCACATTACATCAAGGTCCCTTTGCATTATATCAGGGTCCCCTGAGTCCTCAGCATTATATTAGGGTGCCCGGGGTTCCTCCGCATTGCATCAGGGTCCCTCCGCATTAAACCAGGGTCCCTCTGCATTATACCAGGGTCCCTCTGCATTAAATCAGGGTCCCCAGAGTCCCTCCGCATTACATAGGGTCTCCCACTTTACACCAGGGTCCCTCCGCATTACACCAGGGTCCCTTCGCATTACATCAGGGTCCCCAGAGTCCCTCCGCATTACATCAGGGTCCCCCAGGGTGCCCCCTCTTTACACCAGGGTCCCCCCGCATTACACCAGGGTCCCTTCGCATTACACCAGGGTCCCCAGAGTCCCTCCGCATTACATAGGGTCTCCCAGAGTCCCCCGCACGACACCACTTTACAGCAGGGTCCCTCCACATTACACCAGGATCCCTCTGCATTACACCAGGGTCCCTCCACATTACACCAGGGTCCCCAGAGTCCCTCCGCATTACATAGGGTCCCCCAGATTCCCCCACACGACACCACTTTACTCCATGGTCCCTCTGCATTACATAGGGTCTCCCACTTTACACCAGGGTCCCTCTGCATTACACCTGGGTCCCTCCGCATTACATCAGGGTTCCCAGATTCCCTCCACATTACATCAGGGTCCCCCAGAGTCCCCCTCTTTACACCAGGGTTCCCCCGCATTAAACCAGGGTCCCTCTGCATTACACCAGGGTCTCCAGAGCCTCTCAGCATTACATAGGGTCCCCCAGAGTCCCCCGCATTACAACAGGGTCCCTCCACATTACACCAGGGTCCCTCCGCATTACACCAGGGTCCCTCATCCCACCGCATTACACCAGGGTCCCTCCACATTACACCAGGGTCCCTCCACATTACACCAGGGTCCCTCGTCCCTCCGCATTACACTAGGGTCCCTCCACATTACACCAGGGTCCCTCCACATTACACCAGGGTCCCTCGTCCCTCCACATTACACCAGGGTCCCTCCACATTACATAGGGTCCCCCAGAGTCCCCCGCTTTACATCAGGGACAACAGAGTTTGTCCATATTACATCAGGGTCCCTCCGCATTACATCAGGGTCCCTCCACATTACATCAGGGTTCCCAGAGTCCTCCACATTACATCAGGATCCCCAGAGTCCCACTAAAACACTCCAACATACTTAGACCATGCACCGCATACAGCCATAACCCCCCATATTCTTACACTCACCAAACCATGACTCTACCAAGCATATCCTATCTTCTATCCAACCCAGCTGTACCTCACACCCAATCACCAATGCAAAAACGTACATATAGATATAACCCGACCTGTGACAAATCGCACATCCACACCAATCACATGACACATGCGCTGCCATGCACAACATTTCCTGCACGTGCACACACAACCGCACATGCACATACATACACCGACTGCAACATATTCACTCACACAACACCAAATTTGCAAAGTCATAACACCCCATTTATGAAACAGTACACTGCCAGCCAACCCTGTTCCCCTGCATTCATAGCCTCTTAGTCCCATAACCCCAGCCAACAGTCACCAAAAGCAAACCAATCCCCATGAACCCATACATTTTCCAGAGGAAAAAAAAGAAAAGAAAGAAGCAAAGCCAGCAAGTCCCACTTAGCAGCTACTGAGGAGAGCAGTCCCCCCCTTCTCCTCCTTCACAGTGTGTCCAAGGCGCTTCCACATGGTACAGGACCACAGCCATTGCCTCCCCCTTGTAACAATCCCGCCGAACCCGGCTGCCCGGGAACCGGCGTGGGGCGTCACGCACAGCGCGGCGCCCAGCTACAATGCACACAGGCTTCCATCCCGGGACTGGCGCCCGGCTACCAAGCACACGCGCTTCCATCCCAGGAGTGGCGCCCGGCTACCGAACACACAGGCTGCCATCCCGGGACCCAGACACAGCCAACGAGCGTGGCTGTGCTGGGAATCTATGGGGAGGCGGGATTGCATGAAGCGGCAGTACAGGGTATTTCAACCACTGTGCTGTTAGCCAGCGCTGTCAGCAAAACTGATGACTGGCAACCTGCCTCACGTGCCAACATAAATGCAGCAGCGTGCCTTGTCTGGCATGCGTGCCAGGGGTTGCCGACCCCTGACATAGATTTTTCATTCATAGAAAAGGGCACAAAACTAGACATGGAATGAATGTGTTTCAATTACATTTAGCATTGCATAGTAAACCCTGTAGTAGCAGGGAGTGCTAAATCATTCTGCTTGACAAGGCAATGGCATTGAACTGTGAATGCAGCTGTGTGGGGGAGGTAGTTTAAATTGTTCTGATTACATTTTAATGCACACGGTGGTTCAGAAATATAACACAACAGAGTATAAATTAAATTTATGAAAACGGAAAAGCTGGTTCACATTCTACTTGTCATTCAATAGAATAGAATGAAAATCTCTTCTTTGTTATTCATTTATATGCTCTGTGCCCTAGATTTATACACATATATTAAACAGATCAGAATCAAAAGAAAGCAAATATGAATGGTCTTTTTTTGTGGTTGTAGGAATTTTCTTTTTCTTTCTTTGTAGCTAGGATGAAACATCAGAGTTGGTATGTTTCCATGTGTTGGACTGTATCCACGGCCAACAAGTTCTAAGGTTTGCTGAAAGTCTAAAGCTGCATTTGATGTGTCTGGCTAATTAGTAAATCAGACCTGTAACCATTGGAATATTTACTTTTAGGAAGAAAGCAGTAAAACTCCTTTTTTTGAAAACTTAATTAAAAGGTGATGTCTCCTGATTCAGCCAGTGAGATGTGAAAGGTTCACTAAATGTAAAAAATATAAGTTTCCGATGTGAACCATGACAAAGGATGATATCATTCTGCGGTACCATGACATTCCTTTGTAGACCATAAAGTGTATGTAAAACCTTCTTTGTTCCATTTTGATCCATTAAATGTACCATTGAGAGTGTTTAATATATATTTTCGATATGTAAAAAAATTTCATGTCTGAAATTTACAGCTGCCCTTAGGTTTGTGCACATTTCCTGTTTTATCTTAAGGAGCCTAATTAGCCCTGCTAGTTCTTATCTTGGGGCTTCAGCATAATTAACCTATATGTTATAGAGAAAAGATTATTGGGCAGGTTTAAATCGTTTAGCAAATGTCAACTGGGAGGGCTGACACCATGCAGTCTTTAAACAGGGTCTTTGGAGGGAAAAGACATGGAAAATGTGCATATATTGCAGAGATGTACTGCATATTGTCTAAGGCTAGGTTCACACCTAATACAGATGTGGCTCACAGCAGGGGTCCGGCGCATCCCTGTTCTTCGTTTTAGGGACTCATCAGGCCCGAATCTTTGCCTGAATTCAGACCTGAAACGGAGCCAAAGACGCACAGGACATCTGTGCAATGTGCTTCGCGGCCGCCCCAGAAATCTGTGAACCGGCTCCATTGAGAGCCGGTCACAAGCTCCTGTCATGCGAAATTGGAAGCGGGGGAACCCACATCCAATTCGCATAAGTGTGAACCCAGTCTAAAAGTTAGATTCCAGTTGTTCAAATGCCAATGCACATGGCCAGCTTCAGCTCCAGTGCATGTCAGGTCGAAAACAAAAACAAAAACCTCACATATGCAATACATCTGTAGCCAGGTGCAGGGGCTACTAAATAATTGAGAGGAAAAGACATATTTAGAATGCACAGCAGACTGATTGTTTCTCCCCCAATGCTCAAGCATGCAGATTGCATCATTTCCAGCCTCTAGAGGGAGATTTCCTTTTCTGATTTGCAGCAGAGAGACTTGGGGACTTTTAACAGCTAACATCTATTGAGGAGTCAAGCTGGTTTTGAATTACAAATCCCAATGTTCTGGAACCACATGGAACCCTGGGAGAGTATATGAATTTGACTGTTACTGGGGGGGCTCACTCTCTTGGCCTGGGGACATCTAAGAGGTCAGTCAGAAGGCGCTGTCCTGCTTACAGCCGCACTGAGATGCAATAATCCAGCCTCACACAAGCATCAGTCTACAGATCGATCTGCACCAGCGCCAGAGGTTCAGTGACACCGCTCACCCCAGTGCCACACACCCAGCTGTCCTTAGCAGCCGGTGGCATAGAGACATCGACAGCAATCACCATCTGTGACTCCCCGCCAAAGCTACCATAGCCAGCTGTGCACTTGCTGCTTTAACCTACTGCAATGTAAAGCCTGCTCATTCCACCGTCTTACACTGGAGTCCTATCTTCAGTCGAGATTGGTGAGAGGCCAGTTTGCCAAGCCTTTACTCTCTTTCATTCATGGGCACTGCCAACAGGCATTTTTCCCCCATCTCAGTTAAGCAGATCTTGCTACCTTGTCCTCACTGTATGCAGATCTGACTCAAACACCAGCACCTATACTTTAAGTGTTGAAGGGCCCCAATCTATTGCCAGCAGAAGATAAAGTCTCAAACATAAACTGCTTTTTACTATAGATATCTATCACCCACCCAGGAGTAACTCTCCTCTGCCGGTAGAGAACTTCTACCTTCCTTCCCAATACTGCACCAGTTAATGTGCGGAGCCTAAATGCATTGGTGGCAGGCATCTCTTCCACAGCCAGTGCTGCACCTCTAGAAAGCACCATTATAATCCATACTACATCATCCAGTGATTCATTATTTGCCATCTTTATTTAATCTGACTATTAATTATTACCTGTATTTACTCTGCTTACTTTCTAACATCATCTAACTGTGTATTGCTGTTAGCCAATAGTTTTTTATAGTTGACATGAACAACTTTGAAGTACTCAATACAACAGTATTTATTGAAATTCATGTTCACTGTCTCTAATTGCTACTGGGTACTGTGTGTGGCAAGGTTACAGAACAGTTTTTGCTTCTTTTTTATTATTTGTGACTGCAAACAGGAACATATTTTTATGGATAGTGCAACCAGTACATGATTGAGCAAATTACATTTTGCTGCTTTTGTCAAGAACATTTTTATGAAAGCATCTTGGGGAGATTTTCAAAGCAGTATTAGTTAAGCACTTAACGACCAGCGATGTACCCGTACGCTGGATTTCAGTGGTTATACCGGGACGATGCCTGCAGACGCAGGCATCGTCCCAGTATTATTTTAAAGAGGCAGGGGTTGGCTTTCTTTCAATAGCAATCAGAGCTGCTAACTAGCTTCTGGATTGCTATTACAAGCAGCAGAAGGGGACGGCCCACCTCTCACTGCTCTCTCTGACTCTCCTGTCCCACCAGGAGATTCGAGCAGCATTAAAATTTTCAAAAGTGTATTTTTCCCAAAAAAATGCATTTGAAAAACTGCTGCTCAAATACTGTGTGACATAGAAAAATTGCAACACCCGCAATGTATTCTCTAGGGCCTCTACTTTAAAAAAAAGATATAATGTTTGGGGGTTCTAACTAATTCTCTAGCAAAACATACAGATTTTTACATGTAAACAAAAGTGTCAAAAAAGGCCTGGAGCTGAAGTGGGAGATTTATGATTAGAAAATCGTTTATTCTTATAGAGTGCCTATAATGAAAGCCACTTGCCCCACAAGCCACCTTGTTGATTTGGAATTAAATACTGTATAAAATTAAATTAGATCCAAACTCAACCACTAAAATCTCATAAAAGCTTTAACATATTATTATACAAGATTCATAATGAACCTACAGTTTGTGCAGTGCTTTACAAATGAAAGGGAGACAGTACAGTAATACAATTTAAGACAAGAGGGTTAAGAGGGCCCTGCTCATAAATGTTAATGTAATTCCGAAAATAATAATTTGACATCTTCAGTTTTCATTAAAAAAGGTAAATGAAATGAAATATATTCCCTTAATCCTGGTTTAGTATTACAATACAATAGAGAATCCTGCTTCTCAGTTAGAATAGCATATTAAAGTGCTAGACAGTATGTCTCTTAAAAATTGTTTTCAGTGTTGGCAACTCTAAAATTGACCCTTGGATTTTCCTCTGTGCACTAGATGTTCTTGATCATATTGTGTAGCTCCTCTGATGCATGCATACCTCGTTGTTTATTAATATAGTTGTCAAATACAGAAATCAAGGTGAGAATGATACTTAAAGCCTTACCTAAAGCTCTGATTTCTGTTTCTGTCCGTGTACTTTAATATCCTTATTTTCTTAAAACTTTCTTGAATAGCTTCCATATTATTGGAATTACTTCCAAATTATTTTCTGTAATGACAAGTTGAAAACAGTTTATGTGACATACTGTATAATACAGTTGTTATGCATTGCAGTCAGAAATTATGTTAGCAACCATTTTTGACTGTATCTTTTAGATGAATAAGTTACATGACAGTGGAGGATTGTATGTGCTGATAAAAGCATAGATAGTCTTTTTTTGTACCAATCCGTCAAATTGTCACTGTTAGCCATTTTTAAAATAATAACATATTGTTATGACACAGACATGAATATATTTATTTCACATTTTAAATGTCTTATAATGCCTGAACAGCATTCTTAAAATATATAAAAATAAGTGCTGCGCTATATATATATGATACTAAGCGCGATAAAAACTGTAAACAAATGTGCAAACAAAAATTCGTATACATACAGAATGTGATAATTACTACATGATTGAATATATATATATATATATATATATATATATATATATATATATATATATTTAGTATAAAGTGCCAAGTGAAAATAAGTAAATATGTGCAAAAAGTCCAAATACATGCTTGCAGAAAGTCCAAGTGAAAAAAGGGGGTTACAGTCCCAATTGTTGCTATAAGTGACAACAGATATCCACTAAGTGTCACCAGGGCATGTGCATCCACCAACCAGAGGAGAGACTGAACACGCTTACCGAATTATGTGGACTCAAATGCTGGCAGCACTGAGTCAAACAGGCAAAGAGAACTGAATATCCCCACAGTAGTGGTCTATGAAATAACTCAAGGGATCTGACACCATGTCATTCCAGGAGATAGGCCCTCTCACTTGATCATGTAGTCCGATAATCATAGAAAATAAAATTCCTCCACATACTGTAAAACCATCACTTTGCCTCCACCTTCATTTCTCTTGAATGCTGCAGTTAATGCTTATGTTTTAACTTATTGCCAGGGGTTGTAGAACAGTTTATATCTACACTGTATTCTTTAAAAAAAAACACTGCAAAATAACAACTATCATCTGAGTAAAATGAGTAAAAACACATTTTTTAGGACAACATAGTGTTGACTGTCACTGAGATGTAGAAGATAAATGTTTACATATACCTTGACAGGGATGAACCTCAAAAAGATGGCTAATTGCATTTGTAATCACAGCCACAAGAATTGCTATAGCCAGGTCTTAGAAGTCTTCTATAGTCCCATTTGACTTGATTAAGGCTAAATTATCCTGGATAATGATTACTGAAAGACTTTCCGCTATCTTGAATAGAAAAATGACAGAGTTTGAAAAAACTTGGGACCCATGGATGAAGTATCTCTCAGGAAATGCCTAGTGCCCTCTTGGCTTTTTACCATCTTTGGTAGCATGGTGTGGTTGCACAGTCACTTCTATTTTCCTCTTTCCCTCCTCTTTTTCATTTCTGTTCCTTTTCCTACCTGGATATAAATGTCTTTCCCTGCATTGAAATGTATAGGGCTTTTGGCCAGTGATCTGTAAGGATGGCATACTCTGGTTTTCATTTACCCAATCTGTTTCCTGTATTGTGTTGTGGATGTACCTAATGTGCATTCTATAATGTTGTACATCAGTTTTATATTGGCAAAAATACCTTGCTCTGTTACGGTAATATCCACTGCCATGTTCAAATGAGCATTTGTAATTGTATTACATGTCTTTGTAAAAGAATAAAATTGATTGGAAATGAAAATAAATATAAATTGTGGCATGCCTATGTAGTCACTCTTTCCTTACCCATCAATGCATCCGTTCATTTTGTACAGATATTTATATCCCCTTTATCAACTAGATGTTCATACAGCAAACAAATAATCTGTAGCACTAGTAAGTAAATGCCCCACGCTAGGAATTTTGTGACCACAAACATTTACATACCTTTCTTTCTTCATTTGTCTAGAGAACAGCCATGGCTCAGATACTGACAACTAGTCATTCTGATTCAATCCAGAAATAAAGTGCAGCACAGCCTTCTATATGTTTACTATGTGTGCGCTACGTCAAATAATGTGTGACCTGTTCATCCCCCCCAAAAAAAGAATTACACTAAATATTATCCACGTGTCTGTGTATAAATCTTGTGTTCACTATGTTATATCTTATATATAAGATATAACTTAAGAAATAAACAATCTACCAAAATTAAACAAGTGAAATGATAAACAATTTCATATAATTACACTAACAAATGCTACATCGTCCATTGGTACCACGTGTGATCATATGGGTATACACTTCAACGGTTGATAAGATGAATAGATTGACAGTCTACCAACACAAATAAAATGAAATAGAAAAAAAAATCATATAATTACACTAACAACTGCTGAATGGTCCACGTGTACCAAGTGGGATCATATGAATATAAGCATCAAAGGTTGATCAGATGAATAAATTAACAATCTACCAACATAAATAAAGTGCAATGAAAAACTATTTTATTCATTACGCTAACAAATGCTACATCGTCCATTTGTACTAAGTGAGATCATATGAATATATGCATCAATGGTTGATAAAATGAATAAATTAACATTCTACCAACATAAATAAAGTGAAATGAAAAACTATATAATATACAGTGGGGACAGAAAGTATTCAGACCCCCTTAAATTTTTCACTCTTTGTTATATTGCAGCCATTTGCTAAAATCATTTAAGTTCATTTTTTTTCCTCATTAATGAACACACAGCACCCCATATTGACAGAAAAACACAGAATTCTTGACATTTTTGCAGATTTATTAAAAAGGAAAAACTGAAATATCACATGGTCCTAAGTATTCAGACCCTTTGCTGTGCCACTCATATATTTAACTCAGGTGCTGTCCTGCATTAAGTTTGCTAAAAAAACACCCGAAGAACTCCAAGATGATGAGAAATAAGATTCTTTGGTCTGATGAGACCAAGATAGAACTTTTTGTCCTTAATTCTAAGCGGTATGTGTGGATAAAACCAGGCACTGCTCATCACCTGTCTAATACAGTCCCAACAGTGAAGCATGGTGGTGGCAGCATCATGCTGTGGGGGTGTTTTTCAGCTGCAGGGATAGGACGACTAGTTGCAATTGAGGGAAAGATGAATGCGGCCAAGTACAGGAATATCCTGGATGAATACCTTCTCCAGAGTGCTCAGGACCTCAGACTGGGCCGAAGGTTTACCTTCCAACAAGATAATGACCCTAAGCACACAGCTAAAAATAACTAAGGAGTGGCTTCACAACAACTACGTGACTGTTCTTGAATGGCCCAGCCAGAGCCCTGACTTAAACCCTGGAGAGACCTAAAAATGGCTGTCCACCAACATTTACTATCCAACCTAACAGAACTGGAGAGGATCTGCAAGGAGGAATGGCAGAGGATCCCCAAATCCAGGTGTGAAAAACTTGTTGCATCTTTCCCAAAAAGACTCATGGCTGTATCAGATCAAAAGGGTGCTTCTACTAAATACTGAGCAAAGGGTCTGAATACTTAGGACCATGTGATATTTCAGTTTTTCTTTTTTAATAAATATGAAAAAATGTCAACAATTCTGTGTTTTTCTGTCAATATGGGGTGCTGTGTGTACTTTAATGAGGAAAAAAAATGAACTTAAATGATTTTAGCAAATGGCTGCAACATAACAAAGAGTGAAAAATTTAAGGGGGTCTGAATACTTTCCGTCCCCACTGTATTTACACTAACAATTGCTATAATAACCACATGTACCAAGTGGGATCATGTGGATATACCTGCATGCATCAACGGTTGAATAAATCAATAAATCCATAAATAGAATATAATACATCTCATGCAATAATAGTCCAATACTCCAATCGTCTACGTGTACTGTTGTGCACATACTAGCTTTTTGTTGTGATAATATATCCAAACCTGAAAAAACACAACTGTTTCGTGATCCTCCATCTGCTTACCTACAGATATGACCTACTGCACAGTAAGGTCAATATGCACCTAGTCCTTTAAGCTAGGCTGCAGTAATCCCAGGAGTAACAGTTTACTCTCCATCTGTAAGTGCCGGCTTCTCCTACTGCACCACATACCAGCTCCTCTCTACATCAGCAAGGTTGGCTTAAGAGAAAAGATAGCACAATATATATATTTAAAATGCCCACATTTATTTAAAAGCCAGATAAAAACACTCACAAACTATGTGCACTGTATCCCAATGCACTCAGATATATTGCCTCCTTAATAGCTGTATTACCACCTTAAGCAATACATAGACATCGATACAAATGTATAAAATGTACAAAAACCTCGCTTCCGCTAACGACCTTGGCGTGATTACATCATATGGACACAATCCTCAAGCCTGGGACAAAATGGGTCAAGGAAATGAAGGAAATGGTGTCATCACAGGAACCGGAACTTTGTCACAGGGACAGAAAGTTGTGGTGCGGCCATCTTTGGAAATATGTGTTCTCTTTCCCTTGGATATGTAAGCATATTGGAAAATATTTTTCTAAACTGTTGGAAGCTCTTTTATATGAGGTGGATTGGTGAGTCTGGAGAAGATAGCGGAGAAAAGGAGAGTGGAGATTGGATACATTCTAGACCAATTGTGGTCGCAAGGCTCTGGTGAGACTTCATTGCATGAGGGGATGCCTGGCGGTGTAGTATTTTGGTGGTATAGTGTGAGATCACAACATGTTTATCTGAGCACAATAAATAGTGTGAGGAGCACGGTTTTGGTTTGATAGTATCATGCTATGTTGGTTTTTGTTTTTATATGTCCATGAACAACTATTGAACAGAAGGTGTGACAAGCGGTGAAGGGAAGAGAAGTGACACTGAATTGTTGTTGAGCACAAGTGTGATTATACAAGAGGGGTTTCACAATCTGGTGAGCATTTAAGATATTGGTGAGAAGATCACTTGAAGACGATTAGTGATTAAGGAATATTGCAAATGGGGATATTCTAGTGCTGGAAATAGGACTAATTGAGAGGCTGATTTACAAAAGGCAAATAAACTTTTCACTTTGTAAGGGAAGTTGCACTTTGCAAGGAAATTTGCCCCAGACCTTAGTGAATCTCTGGGGCAAAGCTGGGGAAGCTCTGCTGACTTCCATCACCCAATCATGTACAAGCAACTATGTTGTGTTTTGTTAACTTCCTTGCACATGATTGGGTATTCATTGCAAAGTGAAACTTCACTTTCACTAAACTCACTAAACTCTCTGGGGAAAATGCTCTTGCAAAATACAACTTCTATTGCAAAGTGAACAGTCAATTTGTCTTTAGTAAATTAACCTCAGAGTGTCAAAGTCAAAAGGACTAAGACAGCATAAGGGTGGCTCAACCTCATCCTAGGATGATTAAGTATATGTATATAGAGATATCGTTTATATCTCTATATACAGTACTGTGCAAAAGTTTTAAGGCAGATGTGAAGAAATGCTGTTAAGTAAGAATCCCTATAAAAAATATATATATTTTAAATTTTTATTTTTATTCATTTACAAAATACAAAGTGAGCAAACAAAAGAAGAAACTAAATCAAATCAATACTTGCTGTGACCACCCTTTGGCTTCAAACCAACATCAATTCTTACACTTGCACAAAGTCAGGGATTTTGTAGGAATAGAGTCAGGTGTATGAATAACCAATTGGTTTTTTTTTTTGTTTTTTTATATCTGTGTTTTGTAAACAATGCTGTTTTGTTATTATGTTATTTTGTTGCTTATCAGACATACTGATTTATGTTTACATTGCAGAGATCCTTTCAGCCTTGTAACGGATGCCTACCCCCTGAAGAAGATGTAAAACATTGAAACGCATCGGGGTTCTATGCATCTGTATTATCTGTTCATATTGTGCACTGCATATATTGTGTTCTAAAGTTGGCATTGTGTGGTACTCTGTATTTTTCAGCTAATACATTTTTATCATTTGATATTATAATCACGTTCCCTTATTTAAGGATTTCTATTATTATTCTATTTTCTGGGTTGGATATACTGCTTTTATCCTTTCTCATATCGTAAAGTCACAATCTCCCCCTTTTCTTTCCTTTTGTGGGTTTATTGAATCTTCATGGAAGATTTGTGGCCAAAAAGCCATACCTCCAACATGGAAAGAAAGCTAAACAACTCAACTATGCACAAAAATATAGGAACTGGGGTGTGGAAAAATAGCAGCAGATGCTCTGGACTGATGAGTCAAAATTTTAAATATTTGGCTGTAGCAGAAGGCAGTTTGTTTGCCGAAGGTCTGGAGAGTGGTACATAAATGAGTGTCTACCAGCAAAAGTGAAGCATGGTGGAGGTTCCTTGCAAGTCTGGGGCTGCATTTTTGCAAAAGGAGTTGGAGATTTGGTCAGGATCAATGGTGTCCTTAGTGCTGAGAAATACAGGCAGATAAAGTACTTATCCATCAGGCCATACCGTCAGGGAGACGTGTGATTGGTCCCAAATTTATTCTGCAGCAGTATAATGACCCCAAACATACAGCCAATGCCATTAATAACTGTTTTCAATGTAAAGAAGAACAAAGAGTCCTAGAAGTAATGATTTGACAGCCACAGAGCCCATGATCTCAACATCATCGAGTCTGTCTGGGTTTACATAAGGATTTCAGGCAATCTACATCCACAGAAGATTTGGGTCTAGATTTCCCATATGTTTGGAACAACCTACCTGCCGAGTTCCTTCAAAAACTGTGTGCAAATGTACCTTGAAGAATTGACGCTGAAGGCAAAGGGTGGTTACACCAAATATTGATTTGATTTGGATTTTTCTTCTGTTCATTTACTTCCCATTTTAATTTATAAAAAATAAACTATTAACACTTCTATTTCTGAAAGCATTCCTAATTTACAGTATTTTTTTACACCTGCCTAAAACTTTTGCACAGTAGTGCGCATTAAGGGATGTGGCATTTTCTTCTCTTTAGGCTCTGAAAAGGGTGTACCCCTTAAAATCAGCTTTACCACTTTATCTGAGGAACTGATAGTCAATTTTTTTTTCAGCTTGAATTGTAAGTTATTTAACATAGTGAAAGGCAACGTTTGTCACCCATATCAAGTGCATGAGCAGCAAGATGTAAAGGCTATTGTAACAGTGGTGCATTGAGGAGGCATAGAATCTTTCTTTCTGGCTGTGAAGAAATGTAGGACATTTTTCTGATCTGTTTCTATTTGATGCATATAAGTTAGGGTGAAGGCAACAGCAACTCAGGGAACTCCAGTCAGAAACAGTTCAGAAGGAAATAAGAAGTATCTCAACTGTATCATAACCACAAGATGAATGCATCCAAATTAATGCCTGGAATGGTGAATGCCACACATGCCCTAATATGAATGAAATGATCTACTTATGAACAAAATTAATAATTTTATTTGATGACGACCTTTAAAATATTTGTGGTATTTTTGTGTTTATCAACTAAATTACAGTATATATAAAACCAAAAAAACAGGAAAAATTGCTAGCTAACTGATTATCTCTTGAAAGTAGAACGTATATATAAAGAATGTATTTTTATTTTTTCAAGAGTACATCTGTGTAGATATGATTATGTTTTAGCATGGGTTGTTAAATGTTTTTTCTTCTTCTTTGTAGCACTAGAGCGAAAGATTTCAATGAGACAGAGCAGAGATGAACTTATTAAAAGAGGAGTTTTAAAAGAAATCTACGATAAAGGTATTTTATTTTCTTGCTTCTTTATGCCCATGTCATTGCACTGCCTATTCCTCAGCAGACTGCTACCGTGTTTCCCCGAAAGTAAGACATCCTCCGAAAATAAGGCCTACTTCCAGTTTTGCCTCTCGTTGTAATATAAGGCATCCCCCCGATAATAAGACCTCCCCGATAATAAGGCATCCCCCGATAATAAGGCATCCACCGATAATAAGGCACGATAATAAGGCATCCACCGATAATAAGGCATCCCCCGAACAAAAGGCATCCCCCGAACATAAGGCATCCACGCGATAATAAGGCGTCTGACTCTGGACCGTAGCGGCAGGCGCCGCCGCGCAGCTCACTGATTGGCCGCAGCTGTTCAGGCAGTGCGAGGTCTCTTTAAATCAGTGAGCTGCGGCGGGCTCTCTGGATGACGAGTGACGTCCCTGATGTTGCGCAGGGGAACGTCACCCGTCAGAGAGCCCGCGCCGCCGCTGCCAGACACAGGAGTCGGGCACATTGTGTGGAATCTCACCGCCACAGGGGTGACTGAGGTGAGGGGGGGATGTCTGGTGAAGGTGGGAGGGGGAGAGACTAAACTGTCCACTGGCACAGGGGTGGGGGGAGGGGGACTTAAAATGACTAAAAATGACACATGGTGGATTTGAGGGGGGGGGGAATCAAATCGGCACAGGAGGATCAGAAGGGGGGGAATCAAAATGGCACAGGAGGTACTAAAATGGTAACCCCCCCCCTCTGATCCTCCTGTGCCATTTTTATTAATTCCCCCCTCTGATCCCCCCTGTGTCATTTTAAGTGATCCCCCCATTTCAATCCCCCCCCCCTCTGATCCAGTGTGTCACTTTAGGGGGTGTCTGCTTTTCTGCTGAAGGGTCTAAAGTACAAGAAATACTGGTAAACAGTGCTGGTATTCTTCTTTATTGAAAAATAAGACATCCCCTGAAAATAAGACCTAGCGCATCTTTGGGAACAAAAATTAATATAAGACACTGTCTTATTTTCGGGGAAAGAGGGTAGGTAAATAATACTGTGCAAGTCGCCCTATATTCTGCTGTTTAACTGAATTTCATGTAGATGTCAAAAGCCACCATTTAGTCTAGTTTTGGATTCAATAAATGTTTTAATAGAACATACAGCTGGGAAAAGTAACGCCAATTTCCTTGACATCAGTCTCCTATAACGCCTGCATACCTAGAATAGGAGAAGTGGGACCGACACACTGAGCTAGTCAGGTTCCACTGCACTGCACAGTGCTGAGCTTTCTGAATGTAGTAGAGAGCAGAGTGGTGATCTCATCAGTGATACTCCATTACCGTCCAGCCACAGCCTTGGGGAACCTTAGCTCTAGCTCTACAAGAAGTATAGGAGTGCCTGCTTCTAAGCTTAGACAGTGGGGTTGATTTACTAAAGGCAAATACACCGTACACTTTTGCAAGTTGCTCCAGGCCTTAGTAAATGAGGGAGAGCTCTGTTGACTTCCATCATCCAATCATGTGCAAGCAGAAATGCTGTTTTTTAAAATTTTCCTTGCACGTGATTGGGAAATCTTTGTAAAGTGAAGCTTTACCTCATTTAATAAGCTCTGGAGCAATTGTACTTGCAGAGTGCACAGTCTATCTGCCTTTAGTAAATCAACCTCTGTGTCTTATCCAGAGCCCCTGATAAGGCAGTACAGCCAGCCCTCCTGTACCGGGTCCGAGCACTATCATTTCAAATGAGGGGCTTGGGCAACTGCTTAGCACAAGGGTCAGCTGTACTGTCTTATTGCAGCCACCAATCCTCTTCTGCCCCCCCCCCCCCTGCAGCACGCCAGCACTGCAGGAAGATTGGTCTTAGCACATGCACCCCTTTCCACCCCAGCACTTCTGGCTGCCCTCCTCTCCCACCGGCAGCTGCTGCAAGCACAAAGGAGGATGCTTCAGGATAGAGAGCGGAGGAAGGGGCCAGTTGATATGTTAGTTACTGGCCCCTTTCTTTCCCGAAAGAACACAGTGTGCGATCAGTATCAATCACTTCCTTGTCCATTCATCACTGAAGAATAGTAAACTGTATTTACTATGCTTCAGTTTGTGAATGAGCAAGAAGCTTCACAGCGTTTCCTATTCATTAGTCTGTGCTGCTGAAGCTGGAAAGAAAGGGACTGATAAATCTATATGCTCAGTCACTTTTGGTTAGGAATGGGGGTCATATCAGGTAGGCTGTATGGGGCCCCATCATTTCATGGCTTTTCACAAAGCCATGGTAGCACTCTTGGGTGGGATGGATGGAAATTAACAGTTGAGGGCCTAAAATACTTATCTTCAGGAAAAAGCATTCCTCCAAGTTCCCTTTGCTGCTGGCCCTATTGCTGAAAACCCATGAACTTAATCATGTGATCTCTTTTGAAGTGGAAGATTAAAGTTCCAATTGACCAGGTGCCTAGCCCTGCTGAATGGAGTTCCTCTACTGAATGGAACTCCAGTCTAAATACAAAATGTTTTATTGATTCTAATTTCAGAGATATTTTGATATTGCAGCCATCCCGGGTCCATAGACAAAGTTGTTAATACATTGAGACATTTAAACAGCTATTAAGTAAATCTACTTCTATTACAATATTGTCTACAGCTTTTCTGGCTTGGCTGCCATCTTGCAAATCTCGCATATGAATCTCTAAAAGTAAATAAGCAGCAGAATTTGTTAATCTGGGAATCAGTACGTTTTTTTTTTGTGTTTGCCCACCATCATTGATTTTGATATACTGAGAATGGCTACTAAGTTTTTGAATTCTTCCCAAGTTAAAGTATAACTAAAGGAAAAATTTTGTTTTCCTTTTGAATAGAGGGGAGATGGATTAGAACACCTGTCAGTTTTTTTGCTGCCTGTGCCCCCGTTAGGGAGATTCACCCTCTTTATTTGTCCTGTTTACTGTTTTAATTGAAGTCAAAAGAAAATCCCACATTTTGGGTTGTCCCCAGAAAAGTAATAGAGGGGAAATCTTCCAAAGGAGACACTAGTTCTGGTGACTTAAGTGTCACTAAGAGATTCCCTTAATTTGCAGGGATGTCCTCCCACTTCCTGTTTGGCTATGGGACAGGAAGTGAAGGGAAATCTCCCCAACGGGACACAGAAGGCAAAAATAAACCTTACAGGGGTTATAACTCCCCCTTACTCTATCCAACATGATACCTTACAGGGGTATAAACCTTACAGGGGTTATAACTCCCCCTTACTCTATCCAACATGATAAAAAAAAAAGAAAAGTTTTGCCTATAGTTCTACTTTAATGACTGCTAGGGAAATAGGGATGCCATAAAAAAAGTATTTTGATCCAAAGAAATAAGTTGTTTTTTAAAAACTTCATGGGCATTATGTTTTGTGGTCGCTTTAGCAGAGTACCACTTTTATAGTATATAAAATACATTCTACTCAACTGTTGTTTATCAAAGGAACATTAACAAGGAGCTTTTGGCGCAGTTATTTTCCTTTAGATGATGACTCAATTTTAGAAATGCATTGTCAATTTCACTTTTCCATTTGGATTCAGTTTTTGTGGATTGTCTTAAACCCAGAAAGTGGTAATATAGATCTTTATTGTTAACATTGGCAACATCTCATATGAGATTGTTGAATTTCATACATTTTTACAATTATGTTGAATATAAAGTAAATTCATTTTTACATACTGCTTGCTTGAATAATGCATTCTCCTTGTGTTTGCTATCAATGCATATTGCATCAGATGTGCAGCTTACCGCAGAAAACTTTGCCTGTGGCCACCTCATCTCACATGAATGAAGAGAGAATGCACAATGCAGCAAACCTACATACCTTTATATAATGACCCCTTTATTTTAGGCCCTAGGGGAGTTTTGAGGTTTGTGTGAAGACATATCCTAGATGAGACCTTTAAATTCATCCTCTGCTTTCTTTTAAATTATAACCAAAACAGCGAAGGTATCAGCAGATGGGGGGGGGGGGGGTGTTTACTGACAAGAGAACCTGTCACTTTTTCTTGAGTGGACAACATAATGGGATTGTGCTTTTCTATTACTTCTTCTCCTTGGGGTCCCTTCACGTCTTTGCGGTTCGCTTTGGCGCATTAGCCACCTTATTAGCCTGCATTACCTTAAGGCAGCTTATTGAGTTCATTGTGTTATATGACATTGTGGTGCTCTATTTGGCAGACTACAGGGATGGGTGCGTGGCCTCCAATGCAAACAGGGTGTGTTCGTGACCACATACCCATGCCTGCAGCAACAGAAGTCAGTGAGGGCTTTTTTTAAATCTCATATTCTGCTTGTTAAGAATATGTAAATAATTGATTGTATATCCATAGTCTAATTTGAGGGTTATGTTAATTGTAAATTTTAGGTAAAAGCAAAAGAATAAGAATAATTCTCTCACAATGTTAAAAGCTTAAAAAACTCTCTGAAAGCAAACTGTTAATATTTACCTGTCCTGCTGTTCCCACCCTGATACTTCTCTGAACTAGATCTAGTTCACACATGCAGTGATTATAAACACAACCCTGAAATCTTATCCATGGTGGATTGATTTTCAGAGATGGCTTAGAGGTGGTTTACAGGCATTCAGCGGGCGATACTGCCTCCTAAATGCCTGCTTTTTTCTTCTTTTTACGATCCCAGAGGGGATTTTGCATTGCAATATTATACCGCAACTGCAAGCCAAAAGGTTGGCACATGGTTATGCCTTGGTCCTGTTGACATTAGAGCTGCGGCAATGTGGATGGACCTGAGCAGCCACCATGTTATTTTGTAACATCCTAAAAGACAGTCATGGCTGTAATCAGTGCCGGGACAAGGTCATCCGGTGCCCAGGGCGAAGATGAAAAACTGCGCCCCCCCCTGTGAAAAGCTACAGCGCCTACAGATGATGGGATCTATACTAATGCATCAGTGACAGTGCATTAACCCCCTTCCTGCTGCATATTACCAATACCATTGCTAATTAAGCAAACTCCCCTCAGAGACTGCAGACATGATACAAGAGATCAATGCAGTCTCACCAGTGCCCATCAAATGCAGCCTACCTCTGTGCCCATCAATGCCGCCTCACTATGCCCATAATTGCAGCCTCAATGTGCCCATAATTGCAGCCTCTGTGACCATAATCGCAGCTTCTCTGTGCCCATAGTTTCAGCCTCTCTCTTTGTGCCCATAATTGCAGCCTCTGTGCTCATAATCGCAGCCTCTCTGTGCCCATAGTTTCAGCCTCTCTCTCTCTGTGCCCATAATCGCAACCTCTGTGCCCATAATTGCAGCCTCTCTGTGCCCATAATCGCAGCCTCTGTGCCCATAATTGCAGCCTCTCTGTGACCATAATCGCAGCCTCTCTGTGACCATAATCGCAGCCTGTGTGACCATAATTGCAGCCTCTCTCTCTGTGACCATAATTGCAGCCTCTCTGTGACCATAATCGCAGCCTCTTTCTCTCTGTGACCATAATCGTAGCCTGTGTGACCATAATCGCAGCCTCTCTCTCTCTCTGACCATATTTTCAGCCTCACTTTACCTATGAATGCAGACTCACCATAGCCTGCCTGGATGGATCACACAGCCGACATCTCCTGCAGCGCTGTGTGTCACACAGCTGGGTCTATGTGTGTGTTCGGCAGCATAACAAGGTCCCGCCCCCCTAGACTGGCTCGTGTGATAGGCGGAACACTGGTTCAATCTGCTACCACATGAGCCAGTCTAGGGGGGCGGGTCCTTTTTACGGCGCCGCCGAACACACACACAGACCCAGCTGTGTGACACACAGCGCTCCCGGCGCTGTGTGTCAAACAAGAGGAGGAGGTGGGAGGGGAGCGCTGCAGCCACAGATCAAAGCGGTCTGTAGCATGGCCTCTACTGCGCCCCCCTTCCTCCAGTAAATGGTCCCGCCCAGGGCATCCGCACCTTCTGCCTACCCCTTGTACTGGCCCTGGCTGTAATAGTTCCCTTTGCTTATGTGGAGTTTGGGTTTGGTCAAATCTGGTCTTACATTGCACCATTGTTATATATTATGCAAACCTAGTTGGTCGTAGTGCCCTCCTAAAATGGAATTGTTTTCCATGGACTCAGCCTTTACAATTAAGGACGTAAGAAAAATTAATAAGAATTAATATAAATGCTCTGACAAAATATCTCTTGTGCACTGAGTTTTCTCTGTGGTGTAGAAGAGAAGAAACCCAAGATTCTGTCACTTTGTGTTTGTATCTAGTGTCAGGTCTGTCTGTTATGTAATCCCAACCCTTCTAATCTCTTTTATTTGAGCAGAAAAGGAAGCTATTCAGTGATGCATGGTTCAAGAGGAAACTTTCTTCTGAGCACTTTGTATTGTGGAATTTAAAATAGCATCTACACAAAACAGATTGATTGGTTTTGCAAGATTCCACAAGTGGCAGAGAACAAGTATTCATAATTGAACATCACACATTTTAGGACAATAAGGGATTCTAGACGCAGTGCTGTTCATGCTCCCCAATGTATTCCATTCTTTTAGTTCTTTATGCATGAAAGCATATTTGAGATATGAGACAATGCTATAGTCCTGTAGTTATATTGAGAGAAGAACACAGGAAGTAAATAGGTGTTTTTGATTCCTCGTACTTTCAGGTTAAAAATCAGAATGCACGTTCATAATAAAAATAAAGGATAAGCAGTAGGTTATTTGGTAAAAAGATATCAAATGCTTGTTTAGTTAAGATTACAAAAAATGTACCTTACCAAAGGCAGTCTTAAGTTTTCACCCTGGACTTTAGCAAGGTGGTGTCAGGGCTCTGTCTGTTGGCAGCTTTGTTGTACAAAATGGCGCATGCAGTCCCAGGCTTTGTCGCACATGTGCGTTATGGTTTAAACATTGGGAGGGAAAGATGAGTTTTACTCCAATGCTCCTGAATGGCCACAAGCAATATGATTCCAAGATTCCTCGCATGCATGGCGGTAGCTGGGCTACCACTACTACATATGTATAGGATCATAATACCACAGTAGTGGCAGTACAGGCTGACCCCCTACCGTGTATGTGCGCAATCTCACCATGATATAGCTTCTTCTCTTGTTCACACCACTTCGCCACCCCCACTCGCCACTCTGCAGTCCCTCTTTCATCACTTTGTCCAACCCTATGTCCTTTAAATACTCTGCCCTCCCCAACACCACCCTCCTACATGATCATCCACCTACCCCTGTTTTCAACATTTTTTTTCCTACCCGGCTCATCTCTCTGCAGTCTCCCACTCTTAAGACTCTGTCACACACCATCACCATTTTGCCACCCCCCACCCAGCCTCTGCTTCATAACATATTCTCTACACTTATTTTATAGACTTCCTCCCCTCTTGCCCTAAATACTTCCTCCCCACCTGCCAGGTTACCCTTGAATTGGCTGGCAAACATTTAAGGGTATACCCTTTATCGCAGGGATAGGGAGGGTAAAAAAAGGGGGAGGGGTATGCCTATATATCAAGAATAATGTACAAATGAATGTGAGAGATGACATCACTAAGGAAGCTAGGGAGGAGGTGGAATCCTTATGGGTAGAGCTCTAAAGGGATGAAACTAAGGGGAAAATAATACTGGGAGTATGCTATAGGTCCCCTAACCTGAGGGAGGAGTGGGAGATGGATCTCCTATCACAGGTTGGCTTAGCAGCAAGGATGGAAAGTGTTACCATAATGGGGGATTTTAATTATCCAGACATAGACTGGGCAGGGGGAACCACGCATTCATCTAAGGCTCACCAGTTCCTAAATGTCTTGCAGGACAATTTTATGGTTCAGATGGTAGATGCACCAACTAGAAATAAAGCGTTACTGGATCTACTGATTACAAACAATAGAGACCTGGATGTGGAAATACAAGGCAATTTAGGAAATAGCGATCACAGGTCAGTTGGCTTCAGTATAAATCACACAAATAGGAAATATACGGGGAACACAAAGGCACTGAATTTCAAAAGAGCCAACTTCCCTAAACTACA
The DNA here is from genome assembly GCF_042186555.1 of Aquarana catesbeiana. Lineage (NCBI taxonomy): Eukaryota > Metazoa > Chordata > Amphibia > Anura > Ranidae > Aquarana > Aquarana catesbeiana. The sequence continues at coordinate 393,103,642 of NC_133328.1, forward strand.
AACCTCATTAGAAGGCATGAATTGGGATAAAATCTTAGGAACGAAGAACACAGAGGAGAGATGGGTTTGCTTTAAGAGCATATTAAATAAGGGCATTAGCCAATGCATCCCATTGGGTAATAAATTTAAAAAAGCGAATAAAAGTCCTGGATGGCTTAAAGTGACTGTTAGGGTTCGTTTTTTGTTTTTTTTTAATAACAAACATATCATACTTACCACGACTGTGCAGCTCGTTTTGCACAGAGTGGCCCCGAACCTCCTCTTCTGGGGCCCCCCGGCGGCCCTTGCGGCTCCTCCCCGCGTCAGATAACCCCCTAGGAGAAGCCCTCTCCCGGGGGGTTACCTTGCGAGCGCTCTCCCATGTCCATCATTTGGCATCCATAGCTGCCAATTGTATGACTCGGCCCCGCCCCTGGCACCCACATCATTTGGATTTGATTGACAGCAGCAGGAGTCAATGGCTGCGCTGCTATCAATCTATCCAATCAGGACACGAGACACCGTCCGGAGCTGGTGTGCCCGTTCCCATCGCACAAATTTCGGGGCTTAGTTAAGTATAAGGGGGGCTCGGGGGCGCTGCTGCATTAAAAAATGTTTTTCACCTTAATGCATAGAATGCATTAAGGTGAAAAACTGTGAAGGTCTACAACCCCTTTAACTCCAATGTAAAAATGCATATAAAAGCAAAAAATACAAGGTTGAGGGATCATCAACAGCATTCAGACTTTATAAAGAATGCAACAAGAAGTGTAAGGGTGCAATTAGGGCAGCTAAGATAGAACACGAAGGACACATAGCGGAGCAGAGCAAAAAAAAATACCAAGAAATTCTTTAAGTATGTAAACAGTAAAAAAGGAGGACAGACCATATTGGCCCCATAAAGAATGAGGAAGGACATTTGGTTACAAAGGATGGGGAAATGGTGAAGGTATTGAATTTATTCTTCTCCTCAGTCTTCACAAGGTAATTGGGGGGCTTCTGTAACTAAAACTGCTGTGTTTATCCTTATGACACATCACAGGAAGCATCTCTATGGTTAACAGAGAACAGAATTAAGTAATTGCAAGACCATTGTTCCTAATTTTTACTGACAGTCTACTGACTGGAATGGTACCAGCTGATTGGAGAAAAGCCAATGTAGCACAATATTTAAAAAGGGCCCAAAATACATCCCTGGGAATTACAGAACAGTTAGCCTAACATCAATAGTATGCAAGCTCTTGGAGGGGATGATAATGGACTAGATACACGATTTTAGTAATGAGAACGGTATCATTAGCAGTAATCAGCATGGATTCATGATGAATCGTTCTTGCCAAACCAATCTATTAACCTTCTATGAGGAGATGAGTTGCCATCTAGATAAAGGAAGGCCCGTAGATGTGGTGTATCTGGATTTTGCAAAAGCATTTGACACAGTTCCCTACAATTGTTTACTGTACAAAATAAAGTCAGTTGGCATGGACCATAGGGTGAGTACATGGATTGAAAACTGGCTACAAGGGCGAGTTCAGAGGGTGGTGATAAATGGGGAGTACTCGGAATGGTCAGGGGTGGGTAGTGGGGTCCCCCAGGGTTCTGTACTGGGACCAATCCTATTAATTTTGTTCATAAACAACCTGGAGTATGGGGTAAACAGTTCAATCTCTGTATTTGCAGACGATACTAAGCTAAGCAGGGCAATAACTTCTCCGCAGGATGTGGAAACCTTGCAAAAAGATCTGAACAAATTAATGGGGTTGGCAACTACATGGCAAATGAGGTTTAATGTAGAAAAATGTAAAATAATGCATTTGGGTAGCAAAAAATGAATGCAATCTATACACTGGGGGGAGAACCTCTGGGGGAATCTAGGATGGAAAAGGACCTGGGGGTCCTAGTAGATGATAGGCTCAGCAATGGCATGCAATGCCAAGATGCTGCTAACAAAGCAAACAGAATATTGGCATGCATTGAAAGGGAGATCAACTCCAGAGATAAAACGATAATTCTCCCGCTCTACAAGACTCTGGTCTGGCCGCACCTAGAGTATGCTGTCCAGTTCTGGGCACTAGTCCTCAGGAGGGATGTACTTGAAATGGAGCAAGTACAAAAAAGGGCAACAAAGCTAATAAAGGTTCTGGTGGATGTTAGTTATGAGGAAAGGTTGCAAGCACTGAACTTATTCTATCTAGAGAAGAGACGCTTGAGGAGGGATATGATTTCAATTTACAAATACCATACTGGTGACCCCACAATAGGGATAAAACTTTTTCGCGGAAGGGAGTTTAACAAGACACGTGGCCACTCATTAAAGAAAAGAGGTTTAACCTTAAACTGCGTAGAGGGTTCTTTACTGTCAGAGCGGCAAGGATGTGGAATTCCCTTCCACAGGTGGTGATCTCAGCGGGAAGCATCTTTAGTTTCAAAAAACTATTAGATAAGCACCTTAACAACCACAACATACAGGGATATACAATGTAATACTGACATATAATCACACACATAGGTTGGGCTTGATGGACTTGTGTCTTTTTCAATCTCACCTACTATGTAACTATGTAACTATGCCCTGCCCCACAACATGATCTTTCTGTCTTACAACTGTGAAGTCGATCAAACTTGCAAGGTATTTTTTTAATAATAATAATCTTTTTCACTATTCTGTCTGAAACAATGTGCATTTACATATAACGTTTAAATGAAATGTCATAAAAAAGGGGTTTAATAAATAATGCTGAAAGCTTTATCCCCATCCTTTCTCTATACTTAAGTACTGTTTTTGTCAGTTTTTATATCATCAAACTTTAATACACAACACTTACAGTTCCTCCGTTTATTAAGAACTCCCACAATTCATACACTGCCTCTGAAAATTACCCTTATTTTTCTTGTTTTTTGATTTTTTTTAATGTTCAAAATTTTTATTTACAGTTCAGTTATTCCCGAGCTGTATTGTGAAGAGTTTACAGCTCAAAGACAATATACTAAAACAACTCAAAGACAATACACTAAGACCATATACCAAAGACAATATGCTATAGATTATAAACTTACAGTTGGGTATGGAGTTGAGTTTCCCTTTAAATGCTGTCTTGTAAAACGGTAAACCTGTAAGGATCTACAATGTATGTGGGCAAACTTTCTCCTTGGAATGCATGTTTATTGATTGTTGTGATGGCCAGTAGGGTTTTATGGTGTGATGACAATAGAAGTAGGATAGCAGCTGAAACTATGGGCCTATGGAAGTGAGTACAAGATGAAAGCGTTATGGTTTATCATCTGGAGACTATGATGTCATCCAGAAGAAGCACAGATGGCAGTCTGTGAGGACCTTATACCAGCTTCTTTAAATAGGTGGCGATGGTGGTATCTGTGAGCCCCTTCGGTAGGGAGAGAGCAAGAGCAACGTCCGAGCAAACTGCCCCTTCAAGTACTGTTCCTCATTTAGAGGAACTCAATCAGTTTTTCTTCTTTTATTCTCCTCATGAGCTTATCTGCGAGTCCGATGCCTCAAACCTCTCAGTTGCTTTGGAGTGGCATGTATTGTATTGGGAATGCCATGCACACATGGACAGTAAGATTAAACTCTAACTTCCCAATAAACAGTGAGGGGTGACCTTATTCTTGTCTAGCTCCTGAGACAACAATGTAAAGCAGGATTTAATAATTCATCTTATTATTAATAATGTCTACTATAAACGCAATGGGGTTGATTTCCTAAAGGTAAATAGGCTGTTAACTTTGCAAGGGATTTTTCCCTTAGCTTAATTAATGAGGTAAACCTCTGCTATCTTTCATCATCCAATCATCTGCAAGCAAAATACTGTATGTTTTATTTTCCTTGCATGTGATTGGGTATTTTTTGATGAAAAGTGTATTTTCACCATATTCACTAAGCTAGAGGAAACTTCTCTCGCAAAGTGAACAGCATACAACATTTGCCTTTAGTAAACCAACTCCAATATATACAAACATATACAGTGTATCAAGTATATACCTTAGATTGTAAGCTCCTCGAGAGCAGGGACTGATGTCAATGTGCAATATATAAAGCGCTGCGTAAATTGACTGCGCTATACAAGTACTTGTAATAAATAAATGTAATGTGTGTGTGTGTGTGTATATATATATATATATATATATATATATATACTGTATATATATATATATATCTATATCTATAGATATATATATATATATCTATAGATATATATATATCTATAGATATATATATATATAGATAGATATATATACACACAGTCACATACACACTTGTGAGCATGAAGGCCCTTTTTTGGTGATGAAAAATGCTTTAATTGGCAAGAATAAGGGAAAAAAATACTATTCTTGAATCAAATTCAAGAATGCTGCATAATCATTGATTGTTATCAGAGGTAATGAAAGAAATCTCACAAAAAAGTAACAATTTAAAGCTGTTGTACTGTGGAAAATTAGAAAGACCATCATTCTCTTTAATCTTTAAAGTGCAAGGCCAATGTTAGTTTCTCCTCTCTGTCTTTTTTCTCTCTGTCACTTTCCTATCTACATATATGTTGTTACATTTCTAAAATTTAGTTGTTTAGTTAGTTATTGCCACTGGCATGGTTTATTGCACTTTGATGATTCACTGCAATCCCTGTGCACCTGCTATCTTTGGCAGGCTCGATTATTTTTTCCATCGTTGGCATAATGTATTTTTCACTCCAGTGTTTGCATTCAACAATGTTTGTTATATCTTCAATAAGCATAGCAGGATTGTTTTCAACTGCTTAACTTGTAAATGCAATTATGATTAAATAGCCTTATCAAGCTTTCATTTGCTGGAGAGACCAACAATTGAGGAGCATTCCTGCTGTGTGATTTGTGACTGGACCTTTTTTGAAGAACTAAATATAAAATATAAGGGTCTCTCTCTGTTGATTGTTGCATGTTATTGAAATATTATGGCTGCATATAGAAATGTAATCTATCTTGGGTTATGTCCAATTAACATTGACCATTTCTTTAACATTGACCTTACATACATAGTTAGTTGTTAAGGTTGAATAAATATATCAGTCTATCCAGTCCAACCTGTATGGGTGGGTGTGTAAGTATTATGTCCCTACAATTTGCCATATCCCTGGATATTGTGTTCAATAAGTTGTCCATCTAAGAGTTTTTTTAAAATTAACAACATTGCCCGCTGCAACTACTGATTGTGTGAGGGAGTTCCACATCCTTACCGCTCTTACAGTAAAAAAAACCCTTACTTAGTTTAACATTCAACTTCATTCAGTGGCCATGTGTATTCATGAGTGACCTGAGACTGAATAGTTTCCTCCCAATTCTGGAATCCCCATTAAGATCTTGTATATCCTATTATATCCCCCCTTGAGCTTCTCTTCACCAGGAAGAATAAGTGTAGCCTCCCTGACGGTATTCCCGAGTGTGGCTCGGGGTTAAATTTCAGGACCATTAGCGGTAACCCCAAGCCACACTCGGGATTACATCTCAGGATCCTGGTGCAGGTTACTTACCTTGTTCCCAGGATCCTGAGATTTCCCCCCGCGCTGTTTGGGGGCTCTGTCCTCTGCCCGGAGCCTCTCTGTGCCAGGCTCCGAGCGTCGCAATGCACAGGGGTGGAGCCTGGCGGCAAATTTAAAAAAATGTAAAAATCATAACACATACAGTACTGAAATCATTTCACTTCCCTTTTGTCCCCAGTGCTTTGTCCAGTGCCCTGCATGCAGTTTTATATCATTTTTGCTGTTCTTTCTGCCTGGAAACTTGAGATTGTCCATAGCAACCAAAAAGTGTCCCTGTACATCAAAAGTGGCTGTAGACCAGCTAGAAAACAGCAATAGTAAATTAGAACACTTGCAGAATTGAGCGATAGTGAATCGTGGAGAAATTTATTTTATTATTATTATATATTTTTTTTTAATTATTTATATTTATTTATTATATTATAATTTATGATTTTGTGTTTCAAACTTCATCATACCCGGGATATCTACTAGACTCTTGGTGGACAGATTTAAGTGTGTTATTGCTAAGAATTACAGGCCTACAATATAAAACGCCAAATTTCCATGCAAAATAATGGTACCGCTTTGAGACGCAAAAATCTAAAATAATCATACCACCAGGGAGGTTAAAGTGGTTGTTAACCCACTAAGTAAAATTTACACTATCCTCTCTGTTTATTCATGTAATCTGCACCTGTGTATGTGCCTTTTAAAAAATGCAGCTATATACATGTTTTCAGAGCTCTGATCAGTGCTCACGTACCCCGACGGCTCTCTCCTCCCTCGGCCTGACAGCTGCATCAGGCGGGGCCGAGGATCCCCCCGCAGATGTCAGTCAGGAAGGGAGGAGGAGAGAAAGAGAGAGGCTGCGGGTCATGTGAGCACCGATCGGCCCACTGAAAAAAGCAGATTACATGAATAAACAAAGAGGATAGTGTAAACATTTATCAGTAATTTCAGCAGCAGGAGGGGAGGAGGCGGGCATAGACACCAAGCTGACAGGCAGGGAGGGGAGGGGGGAGAGCACAGAGGAGAGGATGGAGGAGAGCACAAAGGAGGACAGAGGAGAGAGCAAACGTAAACTGACCACGGTGTCAGGGCTCAGCAGCCATGATTAACCGTGGTAAACTACAAAGGGGAGGGCAGATCCAGGCAGGATCAGCCAGGTATTTCAGGTGTTACAGGGGGTCAAATGACACAGCACAAGCACTGTGCTGTATAACATGCTTTAAAGGAGCAGGATCTTTTTTTTTTAGGTTAAAAAACACTTTAATTATTGTAGTTATAACTGAGATCCTCCAGCCCTCTTGTTAGCTTTGTTGCCCATCTTTGGACTTTTTCCAGTTCTGATACATCCTTCCTGAGGACTGGTAACATGAAAAGGATGCATACTCAAGATGTAGCTGAAGTAGAGTTTTGTAAAGCAGTAGAATTATAGTTTTATCTTTTAAAGTGTTTACTAAAATAAAAAATGGATCTTGTTCCCTTAAAGCATGTTATACAGCACAGTGCTTGTGCTGTCTAATTTTGTCCCCTGTAACACATGAAATACCTTGCTGATCCTGCCTGGCAATACCCTCCCCTCTGTAAACTGACCACGGTTTATCATGGCTGCTGAGCCCAGACACCGTGGTCAGTTTACGTGCCTCTGTTATCTGCAGCTCTCCTGTGTCTCCCTCTTCCCCCCCTCCCCTCCCTACCTGTCAGCTCTCACTAGCACCGCTCTGCTCCTCTCTCCGCTGCTACAAATATCTGATCTTTATATCATTCCCTCTGTTAGATAAAAACCTGTATCCTAGTGCCTGTTCTTT